>NW_026571190.1:36350703-36372572 GCF_026225935.1 Boleophthalmus pectinirostris
AAAATAAAAATCCAGACTTTACTTAACTATTAAAAATATTATTGATAGAAAAGGAGGAGACACGTCCACACGGCATCGTTTAGTCCTGTTAAATCCTGTTTTAGACCTGGGTCTAGACCTGGTTTGGACCTGGGTTTAGCCTTTGTTTTAGACCTGGTTTTAGTCCTGCTTTAATCCTGGTTTAGACCTGGTTTTAGACCTGGTTTAGACCTGGTATTAGTCCTGCTTTAGTCATGGTTTAGACCTGGTTTTAGACCTGGGTTAGACCTGGTTTAGTCCTGGTTTAGACCTGGTTTAGACCTGGTTTTAGACCTGTTTTAGTCCTGGTTTAGACCTGGTTTTAGACCTGGTTTAGTCTTGGTTTAGACCTGGTTTAGACCTGGTTTTAGTCCTGGTTTAGACCTGTTTAGACCTGGTTTAGACCTGGTTTAGACCTGGTTTTAGTCCTGCTTTAGTCCTGGTTTAGACCTGGTTTTAGTCCTGCTTTAGTCCTGGTTTAGACCTGGTTTTAGACCTGGGTTAGTCCTGGTTTAGTCCTGGTTTAGACCTGGTTTAGACCTGGGTTAGTCCTGGTTTAGTCCTGGTTTAGTCCTGGTTTAGTCCTGGTTTAGACCTGGTTTAGACCTGGTTTAGACCTGGTTTAGTCCTGGTTTTAGTCCTGGTTTAGACCTGGTTTAGACCTGGTTTTAGTCCTGGTTTAGACCTGGTTTAGACCTGGTTTAGACCTGTTTTTAGTCCTGGTTTAGACCTGTTTTTAGTCCTGGTTTAGACCTGGTTTAGACCTGGTTTTAGTCCTGGTTTAGACCTGGTTTAGATCTGGTTTTAGTCCTGGTTTAGACCTGGTTTAGACCTGGTTTAGTGTCCGGCAATGGGTGGAATTACCAAGAAAAAAAAAAAAAGGCCCCAAATGTGAAAACAGGAAAATCCCGCCGTGTAATCCATTTATTTCAACAAAGTAACTGTAATCCAATTACCACTCACTGAAACAGTAACCGAATACAGTTAATAACTCATAATTTGTACTCTGATTACATAACTCCAGTACATGTAATCTGTTACTCCCCAACACTGAGTATATGTACATGTGCACGATTCTTTTCAATGTACTGAACATTTGAACCAATTTATTCATTATCAACATGTGACCTTGAATCTGTGGTGGAAGTTTTCATGTTACGATCGACGTGTGAGAGTTTGGACTTGTTTTATGCTTCCTCTTGGCCAGGTCATCATTACAAAAGATGTTCTCAGTTGACTTACCTGGTAAAATATTGAATAAATGAAATGCATTTATTTATTTATTTATTTTTTATTTGTAAAGGGACAGCTGCAGAGATCGTTCATGTTTTTAAGAGCAGGCTCAAGACCCACCTTTTTAGCTCAGCTTTTGATTGAAATCTTATACTTTTACTTGTTTCTATTGTATTCATTTTATTATATTTATTTATTTTAGGCATATTTTTAGGATTTCCAGTGTTTCCTCTGTAGGAGCCTCTGCATCAGGAGCGGAGGTCGGCTGTAGCTGCTGGGTCTGTCCCATGGGCTCCTGGTGGAGAGTTGGTGCTTGGGCTTCATCTCTCCCCTGGCTCCTGTGGTGGTTCCTGGTGGTGGTGGACGTCTCTCTGCTCCTGGTGTTGACGGCTCCTCTGATGGTGCTTCACCTGTATTCAGCCTCATATTTTACTTGGTGTAGTTTTGTGTATTTTACCGTGTGTGTGTGTGTGTGTTTGGGTTGTCTGGTTGTGTGGGGTCAGGCAGCTGTGGGGGTTGGGTGGGTCGGTGGGTGGATGGAAATGTGAGATTGTTTTTAATCACTGTAAAGCACTTTGTGTTATATTTTGTATGAAAAGCGCTTTATAAAAAAAGTTTGATTTGATTTGATTTTGACTTGATTAATAAGCACTTATGTCAATATGTAACGATTATAGCCGACTTGGCCAATTTCCATCTTCAGTCCTTTGGCAGATTGATGTGAAATCATCTATAGCACTGCTTCCCAAAGACTGGGTTGCGACCCTCAGGTGGGTTGCAAGAGATTTTTTTGGGGGGTCGCCTTATCACGATCTGCACGATTCTGACACTGATCTGCTGCTGCGTTCTCCTCTTACACCTGGACTGGAACACGCTACAAAAACACACACAGGCCCACCTATCTCATTAGAAATGTTGAAATGTTAAGACATGTTTTGTATAATATCCAATCTTTTTGTAATTATTTAATTGACAATTTTGTTCCAATATTGCTGGTTCAAATGAATGTTGAAAAGAAAAAGAAATGGGCTTTATTTAATGTCCAAATAGGTGACTTATGGATCCTTTTATTGCTGCTTCAATTACTGTTTTTTCATTGTTAAAAACTTAAGTAAATCACTTAGTCAACAATAAAATATCCTCATTAATGTTCAGTAATGGTCAAATCCAACTTTATTTTTCTGATTTATGAATAATGTCTATTGACTTGGGTCACAAAGGTTTGTGACTTTTAAAATATGGGTCCCCATTAAAAAGTTTGAGAAACACTGATTTACGTTTTTACAGGGAAAAGTCCAGCAACAACAAAGTGAAGTTATAGTTCTGTTGAAGTATTGACCAAAAGCATTTGAAGATCTGAACATCTGAACAATAATTTCAAGTGTTATGTAAGATCCTCAGGGGAGTTTCTATTGGCTCATTTATCAACACGCTATTTTATCAGCAAAGAAACAAAAACACAGCTTTTAACCTCCTGGGAAAGCAGATTTTGTTGCTGGAGTTTTCTTTAATGCCAGTGTGTTGCAGTAAATGAACAGCCCCATGATCAGAAACCACTGGACTCGACAAATAATGCAGCATTTCTGAGTTTCAGCGTAAAATGACCCTTGTTGGTGTGGAGACCTCCCCCACCTGCAACGCCTTCAGTGTGGAGAGTGTCTGCCCCCAGCCCCTGTGTGTGTGTGTGTGTGTGTGTGTGTGTGTGTGTGTGTGTGTGTGTGTGTGTGTGTGTGTGTGTGTGTGCATCTGTGTGCGTCCGTGGGGGGTGATGCAGCTGTCATGATCACTTGTTAGACACAGTTAACCCCAAAAACACAGCTGTCCGTCAAAGCCCCATTTCACACAAAGGTGTCGCTCTGAACTTCAACCAACTGCCCCCACGGCCTGTCTGTGCGCGACACATGAGGTCCACCTGTATTTTCAGCTGTGCTCTTCTGTACAAATGACTCAAAACTCAGACTCAGATAAAAATAGAAAGACCCAGAATAGTCAAAATGGTCACAGTTCCACCTAAATCTTATGACACATGAGCACACAATGAAAAAACACATTCAATCTCAAAAGTTGTGGTTGTCTGCTGGTCTATGGTGAGATTTGCATCATGTCTCCAGTTCTTTTAATCTGTCCTCTGTATTTGACCCATCCTTCAATGCCACTGGGACAACCCATCAGGACAATTTTAGATGAGATTCAACTTTACTGTCTTTACACATGTATAAATCCATCCATCCATTTTCTTCCACTTCTCCGGGGCCGGGTCGTGAGGGCAGCAGTCTAAGCAGGGACTCCCAGACTTCCTTCACCCCAGACACTTCCTCAAGCTCCTCCAGGGAGACCCCAAGACTTTCCCAGGCCAGCCGAGAGACATAGTCCCTCCAGTGTGTCCTGGGTCTTCCCCGGGGCCTCCTCCTGATGGGACCTGCCTGGAACACCTCCCAAGGGAGGCGCTCAGGAGACATCGGAACAGATGCCTGAGTCACCTCAACTGGCTCCTCTTGACCCCTCCTTGAACCGTCACCTTAACGTGGTGAAGGGGTTTGAGCGCCCAAATGATCCCTAGAGCAATGTTGTTGCGGATTTCATGCCCCTGGTAGGGTCACCCAAGGCAAACAGGTCCTGACGTGACGTTGCCCAGATTGGCGGTACCAGGGCCCCACCCTGGAACCTGGCCTGAGGTGGGTGCTCAAAATCGAGCACCTGGTAACCGGGCCTTATCCCATGGGGCACACAAAAGAGCGACATGGGGCCGTCCTCCCATGGACCCACCACCGGCGGGAGGATCCATAAGGGGCCGGTGCAGGGAGATCTGGGAGGCAGTCGAAGGCAGAGGCCTCGGCAACCAGATCTCCAGACATGGAGCTTTGGGGACATGGAATATAGACAATATACAGTATATCACAGTGTAGACTGTAGTGAATATGTACAAATAATATGGTAGTATGAAGAGTATGCAGTATGAACAGGACGGAATTTGTCATGGTTCATGTTTTGTAGTGGTTGTAGTTTGTGTTTTATTTTGACATTTGTCCTGTCACCTTGTATTTTTGAGTTTTACTTCCTGTCTTGATTGTTTGCCCCGCCCTAATGTGTTTCACCTGTGTCTATGTGTGTGCATTTATACCCTGTGTTCTCCTCTGCCCCTTGTTGGTCCATTGTCTCTGTCCGAGTGTCTCTGTGCCTCTTGTCATGGCAATTTAATCTCGAGTTTTGGATTTTTTGGTTTTGTCATTAAATATTTTTTGAAGCAGTCCTGCGTTTTGGGTCCTCCCTCTGTTTCCACGTGACAGAAATTAGGTATTATCTCTAAACAATATATACTATGAACAAACGTACAGGGTGTGCTTTAGAAAATATAAATGTCTAGGACATATATGAATGAGCAAAAGATATATATATGAACAGGTGTGCTGTAAATAAATAAATATAAATATTTGACAGCACAATGCAGCTCTGTCTCCAGATCTTGAGCTAGGTTTGGTCAGCTCTACTTTAGATGGAGGATTTTATTATGAATGTTCTGAAATCATCCCAACCATGTACACACCAGGAGTCAAACCTGGACCTTTCTCACTGTAGACTTTTTATGTTATATCCATTTATTTATTTATTTTATATTATCATTACTAGTG
The DNA here is from genome assembly GCF_026225935.1 of Boleophthalmus pectinirostris. Lineage (NCBI taxonomy): Eukaryota > Metazoa > Chordata > Actinopteri > Gobiiformes > Gobiidae > Boleophthalmus > Boleophthalmus pectinirostris. The sequence goes on from NW_026571190.1 coordinate 36,355,584, forward strand.
GTTTGCAAAGTAGTAAGTACTTCACACTTTGTTTTAATTGGAAATACCACAAATATTCCATTTATTTATTGTTGTGTGTGTTGACTATCACTGTTTGATTTCGAGCTTGTCGGGTGGTGAAAATTCTGCACAAATTTGGCGGCAAATGTAAATACTTCACATAATTATTTAAATATAAAGATAAATATTTTACATAAATATCATTTTTAATTGAAAAAAATCAACAAAATATAAGATGCAGACATGTTATTTGCCAAAATGTATTAAAAAAATATTCCATGAAAACTTTTGAGTATTGCCTCATAGGGCCAGTTGTGTTGTGGGCGTGAGATGGGCTGAGGTCAAAGGGGCGTGGCGGGCCGGAGTCAGCCCACGGGCCTTAGTTTGATGACCCCTGCTGTATATACATAGTTTTTTTTTTCCCCAACATAAATTTAATATCAACGTAAGGGTATGTAGAAAGAAAAATAAACTGTAATGATACTGATAATATTAAGAAAAATATAAATATTCAGTTTAATGAAAGGGAAATGATCAAAGGCCTGCGGTAACTCAATGACTGTTTCGAATGGCGTCCTAAATGTTTACAGCCTGTTTGTGTCAGATGTAGATCATCACTTACTTTGCTTATTACGACAAAGATACATGTGTCACGCTACGATCTCCTCTTACACACACACACACGCACACACACACACACACACAGGTCTACATATATGTACAGCCTGTAAGTCGCTTTTAGCCGGGTCCGTGTGAGAGACGAGGTGTTGAGTGGGAGGAGGGGGTCGCTCCTGATTAATGAATTTCAGGACACTCGATCTGTTTGAAGATTCGGAGGTCGGAGCTGAGCAGAGGCTTGTTGTTACCTGCCACGTTGCTTTTTCATCTTTTCAAAGCAGCATCTGAACACGACCTGACCACTGTGCTATAAATATAAGGGTTATACATGGAAAAATGTTAATATGGATAAATGTGATACAGGAACAAGGAATATATGTGTTTAAGAATGATGAAAAAAGTGTTATTTACGGAAGTCAAGAGGGATCACAACCAACGCAAACGCAAATACAAATGGGACAAACAACAAAAAACAACACATTAAAAAGCCACAACGGAAATGACCGCAGGACTCTATTTTAATGCAAACGCCGCAACAAATACAAATGCCACAACACAAACGCAAATGCTGCAACACATTAAAAAGCCACAACACATTAAAAAGCCACAACACATTAAAAAGCCACAACGGAAGTGACCGCAGGACTCTATTTTAATGCAAACGCCGCAACAAATACAAATGCCACAACACAAACGCAAATGCTGCAACACATTAAAAAGCCACAACACATTAAAAAGCCACAACGGAAGTGACCGCAGGACTCTATTTTAATGCAAACGCCGCACAAAAATCAAACGGCAAGCCAAACAATTAAAAAGCCACAACGTTAAAAAGCAACACATTAAAAAGTCACAACACATTAAAAAGACACAACGGAAGTGACCGTGGGACTCTATTCTCCGTTCCTTTACTTTTCACGTTGTAGTTTTTCCATCCAAAAGCAGCTCGATGGGGTTTAAGTCTGGACACTGTGCTGGACACTCCATGTTTTCAAGCTTTACCATCCTGTTCTTTTTTCCTGAGGTAGTTTTGGCAGAGCTTGGACTTGTGTTTTGTATCTTTTATCTTTTTTTTTAACCTCTGTCTATTCAGTTCTTACCTTTGTACCATTTCAAGATCTTCATTGGACTTGCACGACTTGAATTGCAATAAATAACTGGAAAAATTAGGGGTGTTCTAAAACTTTTGTAGTGTAGGTCTTATTTTAGAACTTTGTTTCATCATTTGAACAACCAGTGTTGGGAAGGTGACTTTTAAAATGTGTTCCTCTACAGATTATAGATTACATACCCCAAAATGTAGTTTGTAACCTAATCCATTAAATTACTTAAAGTGAGTAATGTAATCTGAATACTTTGATTACTTGATTTGCTGTAGAGAAGCAAAGATGAGGAAATCTTCACATAAGATGTTTTGTCTGATAAAAGAAAATAAAAGCTCAGACTTCCCTTAACCGTATTAAAAATATTTGATAGAAGAGAGAGAGGAGTCCTGTCCCAGTTGATTTAGTTTTTAGACCTGTTTTAGTTTAGAGGTTTAGTTTAGTCCTGTTTAGTCCTGTTAGTTTAGATCTAGTTTAACCTGCTTAGTCTGTTTAGTTTTCTGGGATGAGTGTTTAGTTCTGTTTTAGACTGGTTAGACAGGCTATTTCATCTCTTGTATAGACGCTATATATGAGTATTGTATTGTATTACTAGCTAGGCAGGAGTGAGGGCCGTATTCTAGGATTATATATAATAAAGTTGTGAGTTTTTGCGATTACACTTAGTAAGGGAGATACTCTCAGCCAGTGCACGATTACACCTAGATAGTGAGTTGTTGTATACAGTTGTACGGTGGAGTGAGTTGAGTACTACTCTCCTCTACACGTATAATGTCTGAGTAGTAGTGGGTTATTTTCTTGTAGGTCAGTATTAGGCTATCTGTTACATTAAGTGAGGTTCGTTTTTCTTGGACCAGAGATGCTGTCTATGCGAGATAGGTCGGACTGAATGTTACCATCACTCACGCACGTGCATCTCATATGTTCATTTCACATGTGTCGTTTGTGAGTATACTCTTATCACAAAGACCTCAGGAGGGTGTAGTGTGATTAGCTCGTATAGTACACGTGTTAGCATATAGATATTGATGATATTAGAGTACGTAGAGGTGGTGATAAGATAATATATCTTGCAGGATGTTTTCGCTCTCATCGTCATATGTGCGTGAGGAGAGGTGGTGTGCCGAATAAACTATGATGAAATCATCTGTAGTGAGTTGTGTGCCGACGAGTGGGTCACATCTGCACTCTGTCGCACACAGTCACATTGATCATATGGAGGAATCACTGATCCGGTGGACGGTATGACAGTATTGAGAGACTTAGAGGCCACAGTATCAAAAGATACATAAGCACCCAGGGAAAATGCGAAAACCTATCCACTATCCATATATATTATAGTGAACAGGACGCGAGCCCAGGTGACGCCGAGATATGGGTCACTTGCTATCAGCGATATGGAGCAAGCGAATGATGAGGTGAGTGGCGCGGCGGAGAGCATTATTAGCCGAAGATGAGCGTCTGCGTAAGGATAGTCGGCCTATGGTAGTGGATGAATTGAGACGAGTGATGGTGATCGCACACATTCGTAGACGTATATTGTTACATTCAGCTCCTGTTATGATCAGTGTGGGCAGAGTGCGTCTCTGGATGAGCAACAATTGGTTCTTCACTCTCAATTGTGGATGTGCTATCACGACAGGTTAAGAAATGCGCTCTGAATCATCGATATATAGAATTTGTTGCTTCTTCTACATTGGCCCGCACTATCGTGTGAGCGTCACAAATCTATATTAGAGTATTGTCAGAGTATGGAGTAACCATCACTCTCTCCACTCTCGCGCGGGCGTGCATCATTCTCTTAGTGTGTGTGAAGTGGTGTTTTGATGAGACTCTATATCTCTCTGGAGAGTCTTATATATTCCTAGGAACATGTTTATATTATTTATTATACACTTTTCCCGAGTAAAGTAAAGCACACACATGACACCCACTCTATTGTGGACTACTTCTGTTCGCACGACTTTTTATATATATGGCTATGCACCTTATATCTCGCTCGCATCGTCTACGTGAAAAAGTGTATAGTTAGGCGTGCTGTGCTCTGTCTTAGTTAGTCACATGTGAGCATCGGTATTATTCCTGTAGGCTTGTAGAGCACTCTCACTCCGCTCATCCACGACGCTGCTTCGTCTATCATTAAGTCTGCCACTCGTGTCTGGCTAGTGTGCTCGAGTGTGTGGTGGTTCGGAGTTTCTCCTTGTTTTCGTGTCCATGGCATTATTTTAGGTCTTGAGTTTTGGATTTATTTTGGTTTTGGTCCATGAAATCTCTTGAAGAGTCCTGCATTTTGGGTCCTCTCTGTTTCTTCGTGACAATTCTAGCGCAATAACCTCAATAAAACCACATTGCATTTGTACTACTGACCTAAAATTAATGTTCCCCATTATTAAAGGTGCAATGAAAAAACGGATAATGATTCGTTTTTTCAGGTTTCGATTTTGTGTTAAATGAATAATGAAAAAACAAGCCTGTTTATGCGACTTAAACTGCGATGCCGACTGAATCAGGACTAAACCAAGACTAAACCATTTTCAGTTCCTAAGTTCTGGTCCCGATCTCAGAAAGTCCCGGTTCAGTCCCATCTAGTCTCCGGTCTAGAGAGTGGACCTGATTTTGATATGCGCTCGGGTTTTAAAGCATGAAGAGCACAACGTTAGCACGCTCACGCCATCATCGAGATTCTCTCCAGTGATAGTCATAAAATACACGCGCCCACTGGATCATGTCTCACTAATAGTCTCATTTTATCTCTTTGAGTCGCTATATGAGGGATCTTAGAGGAGTGAGAGGAGAAGAGAGACTCAGATGGAGAGTGAAGGTTTTTGGACTGGAGTGTGATTATTGTATCATGGGTTTTGGATGTAATATACCCCCCCACTCACACGCACACGTCATATTAAAGTGTGGCCTCTCTCTCAGTGGTGAGGTAGTCGCACTATATATATGTAAGAATGAAAGAGAGATGAATGATTGACATGTTTTTGTTCGAGTTGAGTACCGAGAGAGTGGAGGTGGTGAATGGCCGAGACGATACAGGAATTACGGTACGTGAACAAGAGCTAACGGCTATATCCGGACGACCTCTGTTTGTATATCTGGGAGAGGATGGAACTGGAGGCAGAACAGAGTGGGCCGGAATTAGGATAGACACATTTAACCGGGCCGGTACATGAGATCAGGACTGAGACTGTGACGACTAGTGGAGACGTATAGTAACAGAGGTCACTCGCACGCAGAGGTGAGACGCACGACGAGAGCGAGAGGACGCTTGGATGTAGGGACCAGGCACGACCCGAGACTAGAGGCGGCGGATCGCAGTTAAGTCACGAAAATGGGAACATATCGTTTTTTTCCAATTCTTCATTTAAACACAAAATCAAGAACTTGAAAAAACAAATCATTATCCATTTTTTTTTCATTTTGGGTTGGAGAACAGAATAACAGAAGATAAACCGTTGCTTTTTCATTTTCTTATTGTCTGGTATTGACATTGAAAAAGCGAAATGAAACAACGATACAAGTAGACAAGATTGCTGACCAGGCAGTGTGTTCCCTGCATTGATGCAGGTATGCAAATCACCTGCGTAAAAGTTGATTTATTTTTACCTCATGCTGTCACGTGAAATCTGGTGTCACCACCAGAGAGTGAGATCGAGTGAGATTATCATATGTGTATTGTGACACACGTGAGACCGCTGGCTGCAGTCATGAGGGTAGCCAGTGAGAGAGCGTATGGCCATATGAATTCTTATGAGTGTCCGTCTGAGCACTTGAGAGTGATTGGCTATGTAACATTTAAAAACTCGTAATATAGATTTAGATAGAATATATTTGATAATGTCTGTTTGTTAGTATATTAAGTTTGTAATAGTTTTTGGGCATGGGCGGACTCGAATAGAAGTGGACACCACGAAGACGACTCTCTATTGGCAGCGCGATGCCGAGTCTTGTATAGCAGCTCTTGTCCCTCACGACTAGTAGCGGCTACGGCTCCTTCCTCGTGCCTCCTCCTATACAGCTACGGCGCCGCGGAGTATATGGAGTTGTTAGTGTCGCATGGACCCTTGTGGAGGTGAGAGCAGACGATACCAGTCGCAGTAGCGACGTGTCACGTTCCGCATGCGAGGAATGTGTTTTGAGGTGCCTATGACACGCTAAATCTGCTGAGAGTGTGAAGCACGTCGACGTCGCATATAGATGTCGCTATGTTGTCTCCAGAGTACCTGAGGCAGGAAGAGCACGTCTCCGCTCACTGCTGGTCCGGGTTATCGTTCGCTCGCAGCGGAGGATAGACGCACGGTCGGAGAGCCGAGGAGGCCACATGTGCTGTCGAGAGCTGGCCGCTCGCATGAGCTCTCAGAGAGAAAGACAGCACGACGCACTCGCTCAGATGTATGCACGATATGACTTGGTGCACACTTATTGGGTGAGTCTCACATGACAGCTCGTGTATCAGGATCTCGGAGACTGACCTTATATATGATAATAAGGTTCTCAAATAATTCTACAACACAAGTAGATTTGGATCTCGTATAAAAACTCACAATGGAAGCGTTGATCTTGGGTTACATTTGGTTTGACTGTCTACGACCTCGTCAGAATCTTGTGACACCCTGAGGTCCGCTGCACGGGTCATTTGGAGACCTCGGTCCCCGACCTCTCTCCACCCAATAAAACGTACCGAGCTCCCCGCGCGTTCACTACGCGTTGATTTTAGGTCATATATATATACGCGTCACTAGTGTTGACCTATTTCAAAATCACCTGTATCACACATGTTCGTGCACCGATATGACCTCCGTTGTGAAAATAATCGAGTGGTCATGGAGAGCCAGTTAGGTCTGCTGTACACGTCCAGTAGTCTTCCTAAAGCTGATAAAATAGCCAGTGACGTTAATCACCACTGGGACTGAACTAGTATACTCGCCCAGCACCCTCTGAACCTAGCGCTGGCTGGTCATATAATCGGGATTATATATCATAGAAAGTACATTGGCGTAGTTTTTAAATAGAATGGCGGGCTCGCTCGCGTCAGAGACGATTCATATACGTATGCTTATGAAGTAGCTTGTTATCGAGAGTGAGACAGATTGCCGAGATTATATAGCAGTCGAAAACGCGAATTTGAAACACACTCGCTCAGATAGAGCCAGCAGACTGGACCTTTATTTATGTGAAGTTATATAAGAACTTGTGAAGACCTATGCTCCGTCGTCTCACGCTCTCACACGGATTTATAAGTTATAGGGCTAACCGCCGCAATCACATAATCATCCGAGCCAGAATTGCCAAGGACTAACCAGGATTGGACCAGGATTAAACCAGGGAGTAAAAACCAGGACTATAATACCATAGAGACTAGAACGAGTGAGAGCCAGGTAGCAGTGGATGCTTGTAATCTGGTAAATCGCGAGAGGCGAGTCGGGATATTCACGCATAGGGACTGGATCGCGAGAGTATAACGAGTAGGTGATCTATGCACAAAGACTGGACTAAACTGAGTATGATACGATGAGAAAATATCACAGACGTCTATGGAGTCAGATGCGTCGAGAGAGCTGGCCCAGGACTAAACAAGAGCGCACGTAGGCATATACTGAGATACAGGTGAGTCACGGTAAGGTTAGTTATAATCTTAGTATTCCTATGCAAGATCGTACTTCAGTATAGCAGTAAGATACAAAGCGCACAGCCGTATATCTCGTGTGAAGCACTTAGAGAACTGTGCGAATCAGCCAGATCAGTAACATATCAAAAGGCGAGAGAGCAAGGACTATGCAAAGTAATACACAGTATTTATTAATCACGCACGAGACACCTAGTCTATGGTACTAGAACCAGGAGAGCTGAGGAGAGGAGATACTCACGTCAGGATAGTCATTAACGAGATTATACAATATATGTAATACCATGTCGGCACGGAGAGCACACAGTCTAAGGTGCAGGTATCTCAGGTACTGATGAGGAGGTTGGATCGCTCGAGATGGAGTGAGAGGAAACACTGATATATATATATACACATCGAGAGCATATAGCAGCAAGACTGAGTGAGAGTGAGAGCAATAGAAACCTATGTGGATAGGGAGATGAGACGAAGGAATAAAGCACAGATCAGCATGCAGACTACCATATAGTAAGACAAGAGCAGTGAGTTAAGACCACGGACCACGCGCACGTGCTAGATAGTCTCTTAACTCCATCGGTTATCAGGATAGATACATATTCGACTTAGTAACATACGGGTCCTTAGATGCAAGTGTGCCATATGAGGGCTATTAGAGAGCGTTGTAGAGAGTTACAGACTCAGACACTCACACTAAGATAGCAGTCGACACCAAGTTACATGCACATGTGACACGCGTAATATAGAGTCGCTCATCTACAAGTGAGACGTAAAACCGTATAGCGTCGCTCGCATTTATAGCATCCTTTTCAACCCAGGAACAGGAGCCAAGTAGACTTGGTAACAGGACTAAACACGAGATGCGCATGAGCTAAAAAAAAACACCATAGAGTATGCATAATAACCTAGAATCGCTCTTGGAATAAAGGATCTTACCAGATCACTTGTAAACCAAGTATATATGACTGTCAGCAGCTGGTGCCTATGAATCAACCTCGCATAGATAGGTTTTTATCTTATTAATTATTATAACACTAAATTCTTGAGGATGATCGGATCTACAAGTTCCTTGGTGATTATATTACTCTATAGAGAAGAAATGTCTCGTATTCCCACGTTATAGTTCATAAAACTTATTTGACGTTGTCTTACTGAACCGTCCGTGATGGATCCACGCTAGAATGACTCGGGATGGAGCGTGTGTGTGTCCTCGATTATATTGTTAAGGTGGCTCGAGAGAGCATCACACGTGTTATCACTCTATATATCCTATGCTGTGCTCATTATACCATAGAAGTATAGTAAACAAAATCTGGGAGAAGAGATAATGGTAATACAGAGGTGTGAAGAAGATCAAATTATGTATAATATGAGTATAGGGTTTCGATTCATCGCAGCCTGCTTAATACAAATATGATAGGTTGTTCGGAGAAGCGAGAGACGAAGAGTGAGTCTCATAACTATTGGTCGTGAGGTGTGCCACACGGAAGTTGATCAAAGTTAGTATCGCGGTTCCGTGGTGATTTATCTTCTCAGCTGCAAGTCATGTGTTTCCTGTCTATCCTGATGCTATTGTCTCATTAGAAAACTCTTATCTCGCTTTGCCAACGTATAGCTCAATGATTATCATATTCTCTATGTTAACCTTTTATAAACGTTGTTTTTCTATTAAACGCAGTCGATTTGTGATTATACATAAACATAGTACAGTATTGCGCTAAGTGACTGAATTATTAATTAATAAAAACAAGTATCCATACATGCATATACAAAGAGAGTAGATAAAACAGACTACAACTCAAAGAAAGTTTTTAAAAAGATAGAAATAGTCCGGTCAGCAATGTACTATAAAGTCTCTGTGTGGAAAAAGAAGAGAGGAGGAGACAAAACGGTTCAGCTATGTGAGTGAGTAAAGCTTTAAAATCAATGGTCTATAATTCATGGGTATTGCACGAGAGTACTCAAATAATACTTAGCTATTGGTCTTCTGGGGTGGAGTGCCATCTCCAGCTATGCGTTCTGCAATGGAGAGCTGCCTTATAAATTGTATATTGAATGGATTTTAATTGATTGAGATGAAGTGATTTTGTCGTGTTTTTGTTTTTATCACTATTAGGCCTAGTTAAAAAAAAATTGCTACATAAATACATACACATTTTCGTTCGTAGAGTCGAGTGAAACAACTCTACCCGCCGAGCGAGGAAGATGTGGAGAGACCGTGAAGTACTCTCTATTATATAAAGCAGAGTACTGTATACGTGCATGTAAAGGCGACTCGATTGTCTATGAATCGAGTATCGTGCTGCATCGTAGTGACCTATACGTCGTCTGCAGATGAAAAGAATGTGACTATACCACAAAGTTGACCAACCTTACCCTGGATTAGAGTGAGAGAGAATAGTATCTTGCTGAGTAGTGAAGTCATGCTACATTTTTTATGTAGTTAGTTTCGGTGTTAGAATAACACAGCGACGAGTTCATCTAGTCATCTCGCTGTTAGGCGCGTTGGAGTAGCTTTTTGGGTTACGTTTGTTCTTTGTCAATCTAATATTCGTTGAATGATTGTGTTATATCTACATGAGTATATGTTGTTGTGTTATCTCGTCGCGATAAAGAATGTAGATCTGTGTCACATATTGTTATTGAAATTCGCAGATTAATATACAAAGTAGCCGACAGATTGTGGTTAATAAACAAATACTCTGATTAGACTCTCATAAGTTGGGTGAACAGAGCTTCAAGACAGGAGCATAATTGCACTCTTTCATGCTTTAGGTCAATGCACAATCCCTAGGGGAAGTGTGATTTAAGCGAATCAAGCTTCTAAAGTGTGCCAACAATCATTTGGAGGGATCTAGATAGATGAACATGCTTGAACTTAATTAAATCATATTAGTCGAATGATGAAGATTGGTAAAAAACAGGCGCTTTACTCTTTTAGCATACCATGACAGTGTTTGAAATAGTGTGGTATATTATCACTGAGAGCATGTTCAGCAGATAACAGAAAAGGCTAGGCGTTTTTATTTTGCTCAACAGGAAACAAGAGAGCTCATCGAGTATAGATAGGTTTTGAGACTCTCATTAATAAGTTCGATAACTAGGTTTAATACTGTGTGTGTATATCCGGTGGGGGTAAATATAAGGATATATATGTCACATATAAATTGTTGATATGCGTATACTAGCTTCTGTTAGTATAAACTCTATCGCTCACCACCAAAATATTCAGTATAAATTAGTGCAGCTCTTATCATGTCTCTTATAATAGAGAACTTCGCGCTGGACTGTTTCTACCTATATATATATATATGAGTGTACAGTGCTATAATATAAGAGAGTTAACTGCATCTACCACATCGTATATAGCATAGAGATCAGGTGGATATGCTACAGATATGATATATATTCCTATGAGAGAGGACTTATAATTATATTCTATATTTTTATTATATAAAGCTTCAAGAGTAGGGAATTACGCTCACTCTCTCTATAGTAGACCTCGGTATTATAAAACAATAGTGAATCCTAACACTCTCGCAGCAGCATATATAGACTGAGCGACGCAGTGTGCGAGAGAATATATTACAGTTTAGCGGTCACCCCAGCGAGTCTCAGTATTTCCAGGGAGACGCACTAGATCATGGTTAGAAAGATTAGCACATTCAGCACGTGTATATGAGAGGTTCTCTAGGTGTGTGATTTGCGTCATAATTGTTTGATCGGGCGTCGGGTGTTTATATATATAGACAGGGATTAATTTTTAATTTAATACCTACTCATCATATATAGAGTGTGTAGAGTGAGCACTATATATATAGAGTGAGTTTATCGAAGGAGACTCTTTAGTTGTGATGATTTGCACTCGCATGATAGAGATGGAGTATATGTATATATATATTCTTGTTATTGTGCATGGGTATAGAGCTCATATATATAGTGGGTTGTTGTGTGAGAGTATAAGAGTGAGTGTATAGTGAGGGAGATATATAGTATAGTCTAAGTGAGATGATGAGGAGAATGTACATATGCTTCACGTACAGTAGAGAGGTAGTGCATGAGAGACTAGAGAGAGGATTATAGAATAATGAGTAATCGTCTCTACTCTCAACACGTATATTTATAATTCGAGCAGTGCGCGGGGGCTTGTTGTGCTTGATCAAGAACGAGAGATCGTGAGAGAGCATGGGAGATGATGTCGTTTATACTTGTGCCACTTAGAGAGACAGTGGCTGGAGTGAGTTGCGATCCCAGAGTATATAGTCTCAAGCATCGTCGCTCATTTTTAGTGGGGAGACGAGAACGGTCATGCCTCATCGTTAGACAACGTGTGGATGACCGAATATAACGTGAGTCAACTTATATAGGGGTTAGAGCGGGAGTGCGAGGTTACTTCAGAAACATTGGATCACTCTGTAGGGTTTACTCATTCGTCGGGAGGGCTGTGTCCGGCGTACGGCGCAGAGGGGATACTGACAGTGACGTCAGAGTGTGTGCTACTGTGGTTGCGCACGCGACTCGCTCGCACGCGCACAGACCAGTTGGGTAGCCAGCATGGACTATCAGTGGGCTCTCCGTTATAAGGGACTACAGGTCTTCTCATGTTCTGCTTCAGTCTGTCAGTGCAGCTGCTGATGAACTCTGAGTACAGTTTCACATCTGTGGAGGTGTCCAGAGCTCTGCTGTGCCTTATTCATGTTGAGTAGATTTCGGTTTCATCTGCAGCCAGTGTCCCTGATGTAAACTCTGGAGTGGATTATCAAGCAGAACATCACTGCAGCTGTGGGGTCTCATCTGGGTCTCCTCCTGTTTGTATACTGGGTTCAGAGAGGTGTGGATCAGGAAAAAATCTTCCTAATCATCACTCTCCAGAGCATCTGGAGACACCAGGCTCTGAGGTTAGACTTCTGTTTCATCTGGATTCAACACGATGCAACCACACTGGCAGAAAAACTCAGCAAACTATTCAGCTGGAGTAGAGTTTCAGTTTTGTTCTGTGGATGAGACTTTTTCTCAGAGAGGCCACAAAGAGTCTTTGTTAACAACACGTCTGACAGTAGGAACACTGACAGGAGCACCACAGGGCCGTGTCCTGTCTCCTTTATTATTCTTCCTCTAAACCAGGGGTCTCCACCCTTTTTCCTCTGGTGACTTTTACAAATAAAAATGCCAGAGAGCTATCAGTTATGGTAGTCGCAAGAAATCGAATCAATATAAGAAAGAGGCCAAACCTTAAATGGGGTTCAGTTAGATGCCTGTAAAACATAAACCATTATGTATTTATTATATGCACAAAGTTAGGCGTCAAAATGATATTGGTAATAGGCATTTAATTAATCAAATTGTAATTATTAGCACAATACGTATAATTCAGAAATCCCTTGACAAGCGACTTGTTGCCCCTGAGCTACAGGTCGGAGACACTTGCTTTAAACCAGGGGTGGGCAAACTGCGGCCCAGGGGCCATATGCGGCCCTTTAAACTTTTTAACTCAGCCCGCCGAACTGGAATAAATTACAATAATAAACCTTGTTGATGTTTTATTTATCATGCATTTCCGGCGTTTCCCAGTAGATGGCGCACTATATATACATTGAGGTGCGACGTATTATGTTGGCCGCAACGCTTTATGGGAAAGTGTTCTTACAGGAGTTATTTGGACCATGGGTGAAGTAGAAGTGTTCAAGATATAAGGCTGCACTGCTTTCATCTTAATTTGGTAAATATCAAACATGGATGATCTATAGACCATATGTTGTCATTCTTGATGCATGGACTGTCTAAGAGTCTGGTTTTACTGCATGCACAGGTGTGACTGTGTGATGTGAGCTCTATTTTTGAGCTGTTTCTCAGTTGAGCTTGGGAATGGTTAGCTCACGATATGTGTTTGCCTGTGGTGTGCAGTGGAACAGATCTATACAGTTTTATATGTTTTGAATCTTTCGCGGCAATGTTGTAGCGCGTAGTGCACGTCCTACATAAGCGTACAAATGTAATGAAGCCAAACTCTTAACCCGTTATGTCCTGTCTTCTGTCCGGCCCTTCAGTCAAATTATAGGACCCTATGTGGCCCGTGAGCCAAAAAGTTTGCCCACCCCTGCTCTAAACTCATGACTCCTGGAGCAGTCAGGTCACTCGGTGAGGTTTGCACTAGATACTGGTCCCTGCTCAGAGTCCGTCACACCAGCACAGCTCACGACTCACTCAGTTTGAATGGTGTGACAAATCCATGTCAAACATGACGTAAAAAAGACCAAGGAAATGATCATTAATTACTGCACCATGCAAAAAGTGTGATGAAGAATTTATATTTTAACCAGTGAACTGCCTTAGTGCACACAGCTCAACTATGGTGTAATTACAGCAAAGCAAAGATGCATAAGATTAAGGTGACATATAACGATGCTCTCAGAATTCTGCTGAAGACTCCAAGGTGGGAAAGTGCCGGTGCTTTGTTTGTGACTGAAAAATATTCCCACGGTCCAGGCTCCAGTGAAGAACTTCATGTACAAATTTATGTGTAGGTTAAATGAATCAAGAAATGGAATTATAACGAGGAAAGTGACACCCAATATTACTCTGACATCTGGAAATATTGGAAGAGCCAGCTGTATGTATTTTAATTCTACGGACCTTACGTCACTGTGGGTTTTGTGTGTGTGTGTGTGTGTGTGCTGGTGGTTTTATATATGAATGTAGTGTATTGTGAGTGTGTGTCTTTCTTTGTACGTTTTGGACCCTGATTCTGTAAATAAAGTTATATATATATTACTCTTCCTTCTTTAAACTATCCACCAACGGTTAAAATATCACAGTAACACAGTGTCACCTGAGAAAACTCAAACACTCAAAGAGGCGTTTGGACTTCATTTAATCATTTTTATCTGCCTATCTGATAAAAGAAAAAACCAAAAGTTCATGGACATAAACATGAGGGGAAATCTGCAAACCTCTTATTTTCAGTCAAATATTCTGGGAAGAATCTGGACTTTCAAACCCACAAATAAAAAAATACCAGAAAATTCACAAAACTTTAATAGGCTTTTAGTATTTTTTAACCTAATTACAAGTCCCTAAATCCCATTGTTAGTGACGTACGCTTCAGCTTTGACTGAAAGGTCCAACAAATAATCCATCTCGAGTCGATCCGAGCGTCCCTCCAGAGAGCAGCTGTGCCTACTCCTATATTTACAAAAACAATTAGGCGGGTTTCCATTGTTAGCTCGTATAATGGGAGTAAACGAGGGTTGAGAAACAGATTCAGTTTGGATTGATGGTCTTTTCAGTCCGCAGGTGTCTGAGGAAAAATAGACCTCGTTGGTAAAAGGAAACCATTACATCATCACGTACAATAAGATACAACGTAAAATGCTCACCAACGAAGACTTCTCTGTGAGTGAAAAAACATCTGGGTTAATTCAAAGGGCCCATCTCATGCAAAATAACTCTTTTCACATTGTATCTTCTGCACTTATACAAGCACAATTTGGGTTTTGGATAGTGATGGACGAATGGAGCCTCGTGAAGCATTGACACCTCAGTCGCAATATTGTCTCAAATGGTTTGACGTGTCTGAGGCCTCGGAGAAACACTGACCTCTAGTGGACAAATTTAACTTGTGTGCAGAGCGACACCGTACCTAACAACAACAGTAATAATGATGATTTAAAATAATATGTAAAGAGCAACATAAATAGCAGCTGTAAATAAGAAAATAGTTGTTACCTTGTTAGGTGGAATCCCAAACCATGGATCGCTTTTTTCCACTTGTAGATGCCATCGAAAATGAAACAAATGCCAAAAGTCGCCAAAATCACCACTAACGTCACACAATACTCCTCACTACCCAACATTTTTAAGAAATATTGGTGCATCTTTTATACTGTAGCAGTTTAGAGCTCGTCAAACCACGGAAGTGCGCTGAACACTCTGAAGCACTCTGAACCAATCGCAGAGCGGAACATTTGCCGAGCCAATGAAACGCTTCGATACACTGAAGCGATTGACACACAGAGGGGGAGGGACCGACACTTCCACACTTTGGTCACGTGAACGGCTGCTGCAAGACGAGCTCCGAGGTAGTGCTTCGGAGCAATTTGTTTCAGAAAGAGCGAGACATTTGCCCATCACTAAATTTGGAACATCCATTACACAATAGTCATGAAATCTTACCGGCTATTGCTCATCCCCCCGCCCGTCCTGAGAAAGCACAGGCTCCGCCCTCCAAACGTGACGTAGGCTCTGAGTGAGCCGTCCTTCCTCCGCCATCTCAGGGAGGGAGGGGGAGACAGACGTGCACCCTGATAGTGGCAGGAATAAACTTTTACAGCGTGTTCAGCCGCATGTGTTGGACCCGGAATCGGACGAGGACTTTGAGGAGCATGAAGCTCAAGCACCACGTTGGCATCAGCTGAACATTACTGATTGGTAAAGTTGTCATGACTGGTGCTCCCCCTCCCTCTTTTCCCCTGTGTGTGTGTGTGTGTGTGTGTATGTGGGCGGAGTCTCCTGGACCTCTAATTCTACTCACCTGCGAGCAATCAAGAGCCTGACTACTTTAGACCTGCTCACCTACTTACCTGGGTTGTCTGCTCTCCAGTGATCCCTGCCGTTTCCAGTCCTGCTCCAGCCCACATCCTACCTATTGTAAAATAAATTCTCCTTTTTTTCATTTTGTGAACCCGGTCTGCAGTCTATTTTTGGGTCCCTCCATTGTTGCGCCACAACAAAAGTATTAATAAACACTAGTAGATAAACTTAGTATATCATGTTCACTGTAGTGTAGAACAATGAGCTTATGCTGTCACTTTTGTTTAGGTGTTCATGTTGGAATTGTCAGCCGATACGTGGTGGAGGTGGTGGCGTGGGGGAGGGGGTCGTGTGCGAAGCGTTTTCTGCTACGTCAGACACGTCATAGGTGTATCTGCCGCGTCATCGTTGTAGCAGCTTTAATTTGTTGTCACGTGGGAGAGTGGCAGAAATACGTTGCAATTTGTTAAAAAAAACACCGAATCAATCTAAAAAACACTTCACCAACATATTCAAGGCCCACACATCACTCTTAGAAGGTAGAAAGCTCTGAAAAATTGATTTTGCATGAGATGTTCCCTTTAATAAATGCCTCCATGTAATTTTAATTTGTTTATTTCAGTTCAAGTGTTTAAATAGTCCAGTGTAATCTTCTCTCTGACTCTGTGACATTTGACCCGCGCTGTCTTTCCTCCGCCCTGTGCTCATTTTTGCCACAAACTATCCGTCATCATCTTTGTTAGAGGAGCGCTCTATTTTTCGCCCGCAGATCAGCGTGGGGGTCTGAGCCAGGAAGAGGTGATGTCATGATGCTATCACTTACAATGGAAGGGCCAGCTGCAGATGTCCACGGCCGCTCTCCCGAGGTATGAGCTCACAGAGGAACATCTGCTGGGGCCTGGCTCTGGAGAACAGGATGCACCTTTGATCTGACCACAGACATTACACCCCCGAACACTGCCATTCTCTCATAATTAGAACCCGGCCTTCACAACACGCTCACAAACAAGTACACCTTTAGATTTGTGGAATTATTTGACATCAGTCTCTCGCTATTTCTGCAACTTCTTTAGAATTTATTACGCCATTTATTTGTTTCTTTTTGCTTTTATA
>NW_026571190.1:36373072-36535572 GCF_026225935.1 Boleophthalmus pectinirostris
TGTTCTTTTATAGTTTTTAATTAATTCTATTTAAATGTATTTTATTTATAGTATTTTTATCAATTAATTCATTTATTTATTTATGTAAGAATTTTTTTTTCTTATTATATACTTTTTTTTTTTTCACTAGAAATTATTAGGAAATATTTTTGTATTACTTCAGGGGTTTTTAAGAGGCAAATAAACAGCTCTTTTCCATTTTTTAAATTTTTTTTTCTTTAATTATTATTATTATTTTTACATTTACATTTTTAAAATTTATTTATTAATTTATTCATGTATGTATTTATATATCTATTAATTATTTTGCCATCGATATTTATTATTTTATCATTATTTATACGGCATGCCAGTATGGTGATTCGAGTTTGGTGGCATGAAGAGGAATGAGACTGTGAGACATTGCCTTGTGTTTTCTCCAGTCCATTTGTTAAAAGTTGGAGTTTCCGCACAGTTTCTTGAGTTGCGTCCAGGTTGGCAGCGCCCGCCTCGTGTCCCCACATCACTGTGTATCCAGATCACTCAGCAGATTAGACGTCTAGACATCAGATTTATTTACAGTGGATCTTCGGGACTTAATGCCCCCTCCCTCTGTGATGCCAGGGTATCAAGAGGGGCATCATAGAGAGAGCCGACCTGGTGGTGGTCACCAAAGCGGACGGGGACTTGCTGGTTCCTGCCAGGAGGATCCAGGCCGAGTACACCAGCGCCCTCAAGCTGCTGCGGAGACAGACGCGATCCTGGAACCCAAAGGTACGCAACATCTACAGAATGTGGCCCTCAGAGTCAGAAAAAAAAAAATGTAAAAGTTCTTCTCATAGTAACAAAAATAAAATTCACAAATTGAGAATGTTCTGGTTGTTTAAAAAAGATACACTGTGCTTGAGCCTGTTATATAACTAAAATACTAAACCATGACATCTAAAACCTCTTCAGGCCTCTTTTCGATGAGGGAACAACATTATAAAAAGAAAAAGAATCAAGTTTGCATAATACCCTCCATTTAAAATTAAACTACCAGTCAAAAGTTTGGCCACACTTTTTCACATTTGTGTTGTCTTTATTTTAATCTGCAGTGTAAATAGTCAAAAAATTTAAATATCTTGACTATTTACATTGTAGATTCTCACTGAATGTATCAAAAGTATGAACAAACACATGGAAAGTAGTAAACAAAACTCGAAACACTCAGTTTGTTTGAGATTTTAGAGCTTTAAAAATGGTAACCTTTTTGTTTCGGTCACTGCTCTGCATTTTTGGTATTTCTTGACCCTGACGTGGCACAGCTGTGAAGAAAAAACATTTCAGGAGATGTCATCAACAAGATTATTGAGAGAAGGCCAAGCAGGGTTCCCATGATCATGGAAATCCTGGAAAACTCATGTAAATTGAAAATGTCACTTTCCAGGTCAATAGAAAAGTCATGGAATTCAATGAAAGTTTTGGAAAAGTCATGGAATTTTAGTATCTCTTTCATGCAGTTACAGCATTCTGTTAAGTTCTCATTAGACTATTATGATTATTTCTGAATGTCTGAACTTTTGATTAAAAAAGACGACAATAAATGCACTGTCAGGATTTTGAATGTTAAAAAACTATAATACCAAACCATAAGGTGAGTGGAAAGCAGGGGTGTAACAATAACCGAAATATTGTGATATCGTATCGTCAAAAGTCTCGCAACAATATCGTGGACTGCCACAGTGCATGGAATTACAAGTTTCTTTGCTTAAATGCATGGTTTTATAGTTGCAACAGCTTATAAACATCAGAAACTACATATCCCATGATTCATTTCAGTGCAAACAACATGAAGAAATATGTTTTTAACTTGAATTCTTGGGATTATGGTGGAAATAATTCACACCGAAATCTCGTCAAGGTATTTTAAAAGCAAAAAAGTGTCCCATCTACAATTATATCAGCCTCTTCAAAATATCTCAACAAATATCGTACCGTGAGATGCATATCGTGATAATATCGTACCGTGAGATTTGGATACCGTTACATCCCTAGTGGAAAGGGTTAACATTTCCTTTTTAACCCTAAAAGCATGATCAGTTCTAGGTGCCATAAAGTCATGGAAAATTCACTTTAGGTCATGAAAAAGTCATGGAAAAGTTTAGAAGTTTTGTTAGTGAAAAAGAGTGGGAATCCTGGCCGAAAGTTTGCAGCGCTGTCGACAAAGCAAAGGGTGGCTGCTTTGAAGAATTTGAATTGAAAATATAAAAAGTTAAGAGACATTTAACTTAAATTTTCTTAATTCTACACATTTTACATCATATATTTGAGGTCCTCCGTATAAAAAAATTACAAAGACAGAAAGAAAATGAATGAGAAAGTGTGTCCAAACAGTGTATTTTGCGATTAACTAGATTTCCTCTTGTATAATTTTGATTTATTCACTCCCATTGCTAAACACAATCGTCATTGAGTTACCAAACCCCATTTTTACGACTGTCAATGATCCCTTCAACTCCTACATCTCAATAACTCAGAAAGGTTATGTAACAAACCCACTGATCTCTGACCCCTTATCACCATGACAACAGCCACGGTAAAAAAAAAAAAAAAAACAACACACACACAAGGATGTACTCCCCGGACAGAGCGCGGACGTCAGGAGCCGGACACTTCTCTCCGCGTATCGTCCATCTGGTACACGACTAAATGAAGTGGATGTAAGTGCGTGCAGCGGAGGCAGGAGGATGAAGTCCAGAGGTCAGAGGGGTCGCGGGGGTCACGGGGGTCACGGGGGTGAGGGCAGAGGCGGTCAAGAGCGCAGATGGTCTGATCCGGCGTCCTTTCATCACAGTGACATGCGGCAGTGGGCGGGGCTTCGGCGAATGTTAGATTCCTACAGCGGGACCAGAGATACTTGGTTAGTTTTTAATCTTTTTTTTGTTGTTGTTCTTGGTTAAAAAAAAGTAAATACAATAAATTTTACTAATAATTTTAAAAGTCTAAACTCAAAATACGATTGAGATTTGTATAATGCCATATTGCGGAACATTCCAGGGTGCACTTACGCGTCATTGGACAAAAACACAGTTAAAAGTGCATTGGAGGGTCCGTCAAATGCTTTTCTCCATGGAGATGTTATTGCTTGGTCTGGAATGTTCCGCAGTATGGCATTAAACATTTCTATTTTCATGGAGACCAAACCAGATCAAGTTACAGGTCAGATCTGTGGAGAGGCGACCCCACTCACGGTCAGAATACCCGTTTTTCTAGGTATTTTTGAGCTATAAAGCCACTTGTAATTGAATAAATGTAATTTTTAATGTCATACTGTGGAACATTCCAGGGAGAGCTATAACATATCTATAAAAACAAGCAAGTGATGGAACCAAAAAATTACAACGTTCACCTTTAAGATTATTATAGTCGTGCTTTTACTACTACTACTACTACTACTACTACCTTTTTTTTTTTATTATTATTTTTGAGCTATAAAACCACCTTTTAGACTTAGACATAAACAAACATTATTCATCCACAAGGGAAAATATTTATTTATTTGTTAATTATATTTGGACACAGTAGCTCACACATCACAATATAATATGATAACAAAGAGAAAATGTATATAAATGGTACTAATAAATTCTAAATAAGTAGCAAAAAAGATGGAAAGAGACATTTTAAGATTGTTATAGTTGTGATTTTACAACAACAACAACAACAACAACAACAACAACAACTACAACTACAACTACAACTACAACTACAACTACAACAACAACTACTACTACTACTACTACTACTACTACTACTACTATTACTATTACTATACTACTATACTACTATTACTACTACTATTATTACTACTATTACTACTACTACTACTACTACTACTACTATTACTACTTACTATTACTATTACTACTACTACTACTACTTACTACTACTACTACTACTACTACTACTATACTATACTACTATTACTACTATTACTATTACTACTTACTATACTACTACTACTACTACTACTACTACTACTACTACTACTACTACTACTACTACTACTACTACTACTATACTACTACTACTTACTACTACTACTACTACTACTACTACTACTACTACTACTACTACTACTATACTACTACTACTATTACTATTACTACTACTTACTATTACTACTACTACTACTACTACTACTACTACTACTACTACTACTACTACTACTACTACTACTTACTACTACTACTACTACTACTACTACTACTACTACTACTACTACTACTACTTACTACTGTTACTATTACTACTTACTACTACTACTACTACTACTACTACTACTACTACTACTACTACTACTACTACTACTACTACTATTACTACTACTACTACTTACTACTACTACTACTACTTACTACTATTACTACTATTACTATTACTATACTACTACTATTACTACTACTACTACTACTACTACTACTACTACTACTACTACTACTACTACTACTATACTATTACTACTATACTACTATTACTATACTATTACTATTACTACTACTACTATACTACTACTACTACTACTACTATTACTACTACTACTACTACTACTACTACTACTACTACTACTACTACTACTACTACTACTACTACTTACTATTACTATTACTATTACTAATACTAATACTAATACTATTACTACTACCTTTTACCCAGTAGTTTTTTTCCCCATGAAACACTTTTCTCCATGGAGATGTTATTGCTTTGTCTGGAATGTTTCGCAGTATGGCATCAAACCTTTCTATCTTCATGGAAACCAAGTCAGACCAAGTTACAGGTCAGATCTGTGGAGAGGCGACCCGCTGATAGTCAGAATGCCTGTTTTTTTGTTTTGTTTGTTTGGTATTTTTGAGCTATAAAACCACTTGTAATTGATTAAATGTAAAGTAGAGCTGTTTAATGTCATACTGTGGAACATTCCAGACAGAGCAATGATACCTCCATAGAAACAAGCAGGTGACGGAACCAAAAAGTTACATAGTGCACCTTTAAGATTGATATAGTTGTGATTTTACTACTACTACTAGTACTACAACAACTACTACTACTACTACTACTACTACTACTACTAGTACTACAACAACTACTACTACTACTACTACTACTACTACTACTACTACTACTACTGCTACTACTACTACTACTACTACTACTACTTTTTACCCAGTCATTTTTTTCTGGCAAATGCTTTTCTCCTCAAAGATGATGACTGTCAAAATCTTTTTTTTTTTTAGGTATTTTTGAGCTATAAAACCACCTGTAATTGAATAAATGTAAAGTAGTGCTATTTAATGTCATACTGTGGAGCATTCCAGGTAGAGCTTTAACATATCCATAGAAACAAGCAGGTGACGGAACCAAAAAGTTACACAGTGCACCTTTAAGATTATTAAAGTTGTGATTTTACTACTTCTACTACAACTACTACTACCACTATTAGTACTTTTTACCCAGTCATTTTTTTCACAATAGTCTATTTTGTGTAATATAGGACCTTTTACAAAAAATATTTTACTATGTTCCTTGTAGGAAGTAAACATGGGCACGTTACTGGCTCCATCGACTTTTGACTCTAATTCACTTTACATTGACGTTTTGGTCTTAAAATGTTCGTATTAACCCGCTCTACATGATCCTGGTGTTTTTATTTCGCTATTTTGTCCGTAAATCAAGAGATGAACATTAATCACTGACAAATTAGGCGTCTTCTTTCCGTGAGTCCGGCTCTGAAGCGGCTGAAGGAACAGATGAGAAGCACCGGAGCAGGTCCAGAGCTGTAGGAGAGAGGCCGAGGAGAGGACAGGACTGTGAAGCTGCAGGAGGGGGAGCACCAAACTGGGTCAGGCTCTGAGAAAGAACTAGATCAGCAGCATCTAGTGGAAAAGAGAAGAAAGGAAACTGGATCTGATGAGGAAGAGATGGAAGAGGAAAATGAGGAGCAGAGAGGGATGGTAGAGATGCTGATCTAGGGGTAGAACAGGAGGAAAGTGGGGATGATACTGTCCACCATCTCAGTGAAGAAGTTGTGATCAGCTCAAGGTCAAATAGTCCTCAACATAACTCCTTTGTCCATCATCTTCACTGCCAACTTTCTCCAAAACTACGAGATGTTTGACGGCAACTCTGTGTCTGTAAGTACGAAAAGGAGACGAAGTAGAACAGAGACGAAGAGCCAAGCGGAAATCTTCATGTTTGGTCGCCCAGAGCTGCTTCTCTGTGCCCAAAGACCCGTCCATGTCCTTGGAGCTGATGGATAAGGTCATGATGAAGACCACGGGTGAACTGCGGGTGGAGTTTGAGACCCCAAAAACCTGCGGAGGTGGTACATTTAAATGAGTCCAGTGCCCAGGCAAGTTCTTCTAGGCGTCCCAGAGGCTTAGAAGCTGAACCACCAAGAATAGAGGATTCCACAGGCAAGGGAGGAAAGGAGACCAACAAGACCTTAGACCAGACCCAGACCTGGGTTATTCCCTGGGTTAGACCGGTTTAGTCCTAGGTTCATCCAGATTAATAATTAAAAATAAATTGTAGTGTATGTGTAGGTGTTGTTGGTAAAAAATGTAAAAGCTATAAATGTTAATAATATATATTTTTTAATCTAAACTCAAAACCCAATGGAGATCCATATATTGCCATATGGTGGAACAAAAAAACTGTTAAATGTGCATTGTGTAACTTTTCTGATGGAGGGTGCGTCCAATGCTTTTGACTTTTGACGCACCCTCAGACCACGTTATAGGTCAGATCTGTGGAGAGGCGACCCCGCTCACAGTCAGAATATCTGTTTTTGTAAGTATTTTTGAGTTATAAAACCACCTGTAATTGAATAAATATAAGGTAGAGCTGTTTAATGTCATATTGTGGAACATTCCAGGTAGAAATATAACAAATCCATAGAAACAAGCAGGTGACAGAACCAGAAAGTTACAGAGCGCACCTTTAAGATTAATATAGCTGTGGTTTTACGACTACTACTACTTTTCATTTTTTTGTCATTTTTTTTCCATCAAATGCTTTTCTCCGTGGAGATGTTATTTCTTTGTCTGGAATGTTTCACAGTATGGCATTAAACATTTTTGTCTTCATGGAGACCAAACCAGACCAAGTGACAGGAAGATTTATTGATCCACAAGCGAAATTATTTAGATACAGTAGCTCACACATCACAATATAATATAATAACAAAGAGAAAAAAATATGAATACAACTTTTAATGTCATACTGTGGAACATTCCAGGCAGAGCTATAACATATCCATAGAAACAAGCAGATGACGGAACCAAAAAGTTACATAGTGCACCTTTAAGATTAGTATAGTTGTGATTTTACTACTACTACTTCTACTCCTCCTCCTACTACTACTTTTATTTTGTACCCAGTCATTTTTTTTCCACAATAGTCACTTTTGTGTACTTATAGGACCTTTTTTAACAAACGTTTTCATTATTTCAGTGCTGTACAGGCCTATAGGAAATAATGAAGCTTATAGTCCCATACATTGTGCCTGCGGTAATGGCCACCATAAGTCTGGCCCGGGACAATGGACAGGCTCACAGCAGCAGTACACCTCTTTAAACTTGAACAAGATGTCCCACTGAAAGGGCATCTGACCCGGACCAGGGGAGGAGGAGGAGGAGGAGGAGGACGATGACGATGATGAAGGTGCCGGTGATGTCATGGCGCCGCGCTTTTGAGTACCGCAGTCTCTCCCTTCCTCCCTCCTTCCCCATATGCCCCGGCTCACCCCCCGCTTGGCCTTGTCCCTTTGTTTCCGCGGCCCATTGCAGCATCTGCCTACTGGGCACGCTGCCAGGGCGACACCCACCCCCCCCAGGCCCCGCCCCCTCCGGACCGACCGCCCTCCCGCCCTCCCTCCACCGCCACCAGTGCGACCAACGCCAGCCTCTACACTCTCCCGGCTGCTGTGTCATGCATTTTCCTGATTAGAAGCCTGCACACTTGCATTAAGGCTGAGAGGTGGGTCTGGCAGTCACTGTAGATTTATCTTAGCCGTGCTCTCCGCTGCTCCTGCCCGTCACTTCTGCATACCAACGCCTGTGCCCGCGTCTGCCCCCGTCACAATCCCAGTTTTGGATTAAAGAACTCGCAGTTTGCACAGAAAATGAACTTAATTGTTGTGATTTTTTGTTGTATTTCTACCATCACAAAGGTTTAGATTTATACTTAGACTTAGACTTTATTGATCCACAAGAGAAATTATTTGGACACAGTTTGTCACACATCACGATAAAATATAATAACAAAGAGAAAAAATATAAATAGTAATAATACATTTTAAATAAGTAGCAAAAAAGATCGCAAGAGACAGGTGTCAAATAAGGAATAATTATATAAATGCACATGTACAAGTCAAAATAAATAAATAGGGATGTAACAATAACCAAAATATAGTCTAAGTTCTCACAATAATATCGTGGACCATCACAATATATCGAATTACAAGTCTCTTTGCTTAAATTAAGAGTTATGGTGCAGCAATAACTAAAAAAAAAAAAACACACAAAGGGAACTACATAGACCATGATCCTTTGCTCCATTCCAGTGCAGACTACAAGAAGAAATAACAGTTCTAAGCACTTTTAAGTCTTAGTTCTTTGGATTAAGTCTTGTCAAGGCATTTTAAGAGGAAAACCAAAATGAAAAAAACAGTTAACGATTTGTTTTTTCAGTTTTCGATTTTGTGTTTAAATGAATAATGGAACAAAATGCATAATGGGCGTTTCCGTGACTTAAACTACGATGCTGGACTTTTGCACAGTCACAGGACTAAAACAGAACTAAAACAGGACTAAAACAGGACTAAACCGATTTTAGTCCTGGTGTGGTCCCTGTCTCAGTCCCAGTCTGGTCCCGGTTTGGTCCCGGTTTCAGTCCTGGTCTGGTCCCGGTCTGGTCCTGGTCTCAGTCTGGTCCTGGTCTCAGTCCTGGTCTCAGTCCCGGTCTGGTCCCGGTCTCAGTCCCAGTCTGGTTCCAGTCTGGTCCCGGTCTCAGTCCCGGTCTGGTCCCGGTCTCAGTTCCGGTCTGGTCCCGGCCTGGTCCCAGTCTGGTCCCGGTCTCAGTCTCGGTCTGGTCCCAGTCTGGTCCCAGTCTCAATCACGGCCTGGTCCTAGCCTCAGTCCCGGCCTCAGTCCTGGTCCTGTTCCCGGCCTCAGTCCTGGTCTCAGTTCTGGTCTGGTCCCGGTCTCAGTCCCAGTCTGGTCCCGGTCTCAGTCCCGGTCTGGTCCCGGTCTGGTCCCGGTCTCAGTCCCAGTCTGGTCCCAGTCTCAATCACGGCCTGGTCCTAGCCTCAGTCCCGGCCTCTGTCCTGGTCCTGTTCCCGGCCTCACTCCTGGTCTCAGTCTTGGTCTGGTCCCGGTCTAAACCCTTGTCTCAGTCCTGGTCTGGTTCCGGGCTGGTCGGTGACCTTTTGTGATAATTCTGTTTTTATCCTGATTTAGACCTGATGTAGTTCTGGTTTTGACCTGGTTTAAATCAAATTGGTCAAAAACAGGGACATTTTTTGTATAAAACAAATCACTGGTTTTGTATAAATCTGCTGGGACAGGGGACACTGGGCTCAAAACTGCGACTGTCCCGGGTAAATAGAAAGCGACACAAATCCTGCACACTTACTCCAAATCAGCATTTAACAAAGTCACGTTTCAATTGTTTGTTTTTTTGACACTAAAACATCAATCTCCAGTTAGAATAACCTACAGTTATTCTAATCATTTTAATAACAGGTTGTAAGCTTGCGTAATGTGAGTGTATTATTGCGGAGTTAGTTCTCAAAGTTGCTCTTCCTGTTTGTGGACCAGGCTCGTGCACAGACCTTGTAAAATGATTAACTTAATGATGCTATTAGAGCCACTCTAATTGGCCGTTGATCACAGCCCGGGAGTATTTACCAGCCTGTCACATCCAACTCTGCCAATTGCCAGCTGATGTCAAATTATGTTGATATAAATGATATGTGTAATTTAATTAAACTTTTACCAGTCGGAAGTTATGGGGCCCCACACACACATGTACTCAGACTTCCTCGTTTCAGTCCGTAGACGAGTTCATGTAAATACTGACATGTTGTATTGTCAAACTCAACATTTTCTGGACAACATACACCGTAAATAACCTAGTATAATTTGTCTTGGTGTTATAAGGACACAGGAGTCAAAATATAGCTCTTTAATTCTTTTATTTATCGTTGATTCTTAATTTTTTTTTACGTTTTTGAAAGAAATTTTAAAACCCTCCCGTGCCCCCCAAAAAATAATGAAAAGTAACGAACAGAAAGGTGGACCTGGCGAGTCGGCCAAACAGAGCAAAAGGTGCGACACCGGGCCAACCCCGTACAGGGCCGCAGACGCCGGTACCAGCACCAGTAACTAAAGACAAGAAAAAACCCAAACAAACCTGAACCCAAAAGAAAAGCGCGCCACGTTCAAACAGCCGTACTTATAGACTCTGCACAGTCACGCACAAATAAACCATAAACAAAAATTACAACACTTAATACAAAAGGGAACAAAAACAACTAATGATCCGAATCAACACTTGGTTAAAACCTCTTGGGACATTTTTAATTCTTATTTTTTATATCGCACTCTATTTTTTTGTTGTTAACCATTAACTTTCACGTTTACATTTAGGGTTTATTTCCGGTTAGTGTAAAAACGTTTAATTAGCTTGACATTAAGAACAGAATGTTACACGGAGCAAATGTATACATATATATTTTTTGATATTTTATATGTCTTTGTGTAGCTTCCCCTCTGAAGAGGCACAAAGGTATATTATTGATTTTAATATTTCTTTTGAATAACTTTGTGTTTCTGGCTGTTATCTTTGTTGATCAAGGTAAATGTAAATAATAATCAAACTTGCGTTGAGTTTTGTGTATGCGTATTTACACAATGTATTATGTATTCCTTTTTAGCTCTTATTTATTTATTATTTATTGCCATTAAACTAAAAAATCACCAGTTCAAGTGCAGTCTTCATTCAGAGGGATACACTACATACACTATATACACAAGTCAAACCTTTTTCTTTATGTTTACCACTTTTTACATTTTACATATATATGGAATTACTTCGCAAAGAAAAAAAAGTAAAAAACTCAACTATATATATTTTTTTTTAAATTTTGGTTTTCTAATATTATTTCCAAAAAAAGGCAAGGCAAATTTATATTGTATAGCACAATTCTTACACGCAGTAATTCAAAATGCTTTACAGAATAAAAAAGACATTAAAATCACAATAAAAACAGATCAGAACACAAATAATCATCATAAAATCAACATTGAAGAGAAGAGTATGGAATAAAGGTTCTTTTTAACAGACCAGTGTGTTGTTTCAGGATAATAAAGTAATCTATCTATCTATCTATCTGTCTATCTATCATGACACAAGTGCATGTAAACAACACACTGGTCTGTTAAAAAGAACCTTTACTCCATACTCTTCTCTTCAGTGTAGATTTTATGATGATTATTTATGTTTTGATTTGTTTGTGTTGTGATTTTAATGCCTTTCGTATTCTGTAAAGCATTTTGAATTACTGTGTGTAAGAATAAGTATGTTTATATTTTATATTCAAATGAATTTCTATGCTTGTTCCTTTCGCTGTTACATATATGTGTGAATTGGGATTTTTTTGTGCTCACAAAAATGAAGCTAAAGCACAGAAACAGACTGAATCCTGCTCCTGATCTGTTGTTTTGCTCTCCTCCTGCACCCAGACTAGAATGTGCTACAAAAACACAGACAAGTCCACATCTCTTTAGAAATACTGAAATGTTAAGACATGTTTTGTATAATTTCTTATCTTTTTGTAATTATTTTATTGACTGTTTTGTTCCAGTATTGCTGCTTCAATTGAATGTTGAAAAGAAAAAGAAACAGGATACATTTAATGTCCAAATAGGCGACTTATGGATCCTTTTATTGGTTTTTCATTGTTTAAAACTTGAGTCATGGTAATTGTTCAGAGAGACACAATCACTCAGTCAACAAGTAAGTAAGTCTTTATTTATATAGCGCTTTTCACAGACATTTTTGTCACAAAGAGGCTTTACAGAGCATTATTCAGCATTATTCTTTCACTCTATACCTGGTGATGGTAAACTACTGTTGTAGCCACAGTTGCCCTGGGGCAGACTGACAGAAGCGCGGCTGCCATGCCAATCATGCCGACCACCACCATCACACATACCACTTTCATACTAGGCAATGTGGGTGAAGTGCCTTGCCTAAGGACACAATGATTGAACTGATCGTGACTATCAGTTGTTCTTGGAGACCTGGAGCGTGTTTTGGGTTGATGGGGGAAACCGGAGCAGCCAGGAGGAAACCCATCCAGACACGGGAGAAACATGCAAACTCCACACACAATAAAATATTCTCATTAATGTTCAATAATGGTCAAATCCACCTTTATTTTGTGATTTACGGATAATGTCTGTTGACGTTAGGTTTTAAAACATGGGTCCCCAGAAAAAAGTTTGGGAAACACTGCTCCACACGATACAACAATCTTAAAAAAGTTAAAAGAAAATCCAATTAAATACTATCCACTTCTCTGCCAGTGGAGTCATTTTTTATTTTTAAAGCATAATTGTTCACTTCTCTGTACTTCTGTGTGTACACAAGAGCATGTAAACTGGTCTGTTAAAAAGAAGCTTTGGTTGTAAATATTTATGTTTTATATTCAAATTCACTCAGTACCCACGCTTTGCTTTGTTGACAGCGCTGGAAACTCTTGACCTTCTCTCAATGAACTTCCTGATAAAGTCTCCTGAAGTGGTTTTCACTTCACAGCTGTGCCATATCTGGGTCAAGAATTGCAGGGTTTTAGACTTCACAACATTCTATTCGCCAATAACAGATGTTGGACCCGCAAGTCGGAACTTGGACTCGAGTCACTATTTTTAGGACTTGAAACCTGACTTAATAAAATGGAGTAAGACTTGGGACTCGACTTGGTCTTGAAGGTCAGTGACTTGGGACTTGACTCGGACTTGAGGCCGACGAGAAAACTTGAGAAGCACTTATAAATGTGAATTCTTTCTATTCTGACCATAATGTTTCACCCTAAGATCCTGTTAAGACATTTAAAAAGGAAAGTTTTAACATTATTATTAGTTTGTACGACCATAAACGAAACAAAAAAAAGATAAGAACTAGGAAGAAAGTGATTGTGTTTCTGGTAGAGGTTTTGGTTTGTGGAACAATCGGAGTTATGATTTTTTTAAACAGTCCAACACTGTAGAAACCTTTTAAAAAGAGTATAGAGTGTCGTGTTCTGGAAAATACAGAGCTCTGGAGTTGAGAAATTGTGCATTGAGTTTTGTTTGTTTTAATTTATATTTTGTCTCCTATATGTCTAGTGAGTGGAGTTGTGAATGCAAATTTAAAAAAAAGAATAAATAAATAAATAAAAAGGAAAAAATTACTAAATTAATTTCTACAACTCTTATATACTCTATAAATACAAATTTTTTAAGTGCAATTTATCTTAAAAGTCAAAGAAATTGCAAAAATCTAAGCTATATTTGGTATTTTGGTTTAAAGACTTGAAGCTCAAAGCAGACGACTTGGACTTGACTTGGAGTTCTGGGCCAGTGACTTGAGACTTGACTTGGACTTGCCTGTCTTTGACATGGAACTTGACATGGACTTGAGGTGAAAGACTTGAGACTTGGAAAACAAAGACTTGGTCCCACCTCTGGCCAATAAAATTTCATACAAATAGGCGAGTTTCATTGTTGACAAAAGCGCGCGTTGCATGCTGGGAATTATTCTGGTCGGCGGCAAGAAACACTAATTCAACATGACGGACAGAGCGAGAAAGCACGTAAAGGGTATTGATCCCGGTTATTTATCCACTCTAACGGCAGAGGACCCAAGACCATTTGACCAGAAATTGGTCATAAGCATCGATGGAGCCAAATCACCCTTTTCAACCCCGACAAAAGGTGGACCAAACCAAATTTCTGATCAGAATCGCCAACTACCTGGACAAATATTCACTTTGGCGATATCCACAATGACTTGGTGGAAACTCCTGGGCCATTCACAGCAGAAAAGATGAAAACCTCCAAGAGTCTCGATGTGTCGTTGAACTTGTTGGAGTCCACGGTTTGTTAGGATCTTCTACGTTTGCTCTGCGGATGTTTGAAAGCCGTTTAATTCACCGTTAGTGGTTCTTTTCACTCAGAATACGAAAAAGACTTTTTCCTTCTTCCGTGCTTCTATTTGTGCATCCGATAATGCAGCAGGAATTTACCATTATCGGGGATAAATACGCGATTTTACGCACTGTGTTTGACCGCTACCGTGTTTCTTGCCTCCGACCAAAATATTTCCCAGCATGCAACGCGGGCTTTTAAAAACAATGACGTCAGCTGAAACTCGCATATTGGACGCTTAAAATAAATACTGTTAAAATGCTGCTTTTGTTGTAATAAAGTGACTAATACGATGTAATTAATAAATCTCTTGTCCCTTGTCTGGAAGCAGGACATCATCAGATCATTAAATCTGAAAACTACCAGTTCCCAAAGCCTTAACTTTAGCTGTAGAGTCACTTTAATACTCTTTTCTTTGTCCAGGTGGTGCGCGCTTCGTCTTACACCAACGAGGGCATCCCGGAGGTGTGGGCCAAGATGGAGCTGTACAGAGACACCATGTTGTCCAGCGGGGAGCTCCAGGCCCGGAGACAGGCCCAGCAGAGGGTCTGGATGTGGAACCTGATCCAAGAAAACGTACTGTCCCACTTCCAGACGCACCCTGCCGTGAGAGAGGCCCTGCCCCGTCTGGAGGAGAGGGTCACGAGGGGGGCCATCTCTCCGGGACTGGCCGCTGATCTGCTGCTCAAAGCCTTCGCGTCGTCGTAGGAGTCCAGGGTGGTGGAGGTTGAGCTACACTGCCAGTCAAAAGTTCTGACACACACTTCTTTATTTCCGTGATTATTTGCATTGTAGATTCTCACTGAAGGCATTAAAACTATGAATCAACACGTAAACACAAAAATGAAGCAAAAATAACTCAAAACTTCTTTCAGATTTTAGATTTTTGTAAATACCCACCCTTTGCTTTGATCACTGCTTTGCACTTTTGGCATTTCTTGAACCAGACAAGACGCAGTAGTGAAGAGAAAAGCATTTATCATGAAGCTCACTGAGAGAAGGCCAAGAGTTTGCTAGCCTGATTCATCAGACGGTTTTACTTTGTAGAAACTGTCTGACCTCGCAGCATTACGATTCGTTAGGCGGGTACTTTTTTTATTTAACCAATCGCTGCTATTTGATCGTGACGTATGTAATGCTCCAAATTCCGTAGGAAGAAGGACAATAACGTCTTTCTTCTTGATAAAATTCACCAGACATTCTCTTTGTTCCGGCTTTAAATCCTCGATCTCGGGAATCGTTGCCAACACAGAATGTCTGTCTTTGTCTACATCCATCTTGACGTTTTGTTTACTGTTGTGCTGTTCCACAAAAGGGAACCAGACAGACGCTTGAGTTTGACGTCATGGCTTCACAGCTCTTCGCCGATTGGCCAGTGCACGATCTACAACTTCCGGGGTTCTTGCAAACTGTCTAGTGTATTCCGATTCCTGATCCTAGTCGTTGGAGAGAAATGAAACTGAGCGGAGACACTAGGTGACAAGCCTGATTCATCTTCGTTTCACTTCGTACAGACCGTCTGACCTCGTAGCCTTAGATTTCATTCGCTCGACGGTAGGTGGGTACTTATCATTTAACCAATTGCTGATATTTCATCGTGTTGTATGTAATGTGCCGCTTACAGGGCTAACTGGTATATTAAGTTTTTCCCAAATCCCGTAGGAAGAAGGGCGATAACGTCTTTCTCCTTGATGAAATTCACCAAACATTCTCTTTGTTTCGGCTTTAAATCCTCGATCTCGGGAATCTTGACAACACTGAATATATGACCCTTCGCTGATTGACTGGTGCCCGAACTCGCACTTCCGGGGTTTTTGCAAACCATCTATTTTATTTTGATTCCTGATCTAGTCGCTGGAGAGAAATGAAATTGAGCGGAGACATTAGGTGACACCAGCCTGACTAAGAGTTTGCAGCACTGTCAGAGAAACAAAGGGTGGATACTTCAGGATTTGGATATAAAATATAAAAATTCTGTTATATAACTTTTTTTCTACATAATTCCATATCTTGCTTCATGTATTTGATGCCTTCTGTTTGTATATAAAATGTAAACATAAAGAAAAAAACCACTGAACGAGAGGGTGCGTCCAAACTTTTGACTGGTAGTGTATGAATGGACACTGCCAAACGGACAGATACGGATCTCTGTAGGTTTTTTTTTTCAAATTTCACTGGAACAATCTCTGAACTGGACATAATATTCCGATTTCTGTTTGAATTATCTGCTCGGTTTAACAAGGACCATGTTGGACGTTGAGATGGAAAAATCACATGACAAACATTACCTCTGTTGTTTTATTTAAGCATGATAAGAAATGTTGTTATTTGAAGTGAAACCCGTTTATGGAGTCTCAGTGTGATCCATAAACTTTCTAACTTTGTCGTCGAACATTCATGTATTGGGTTCAAATCCACAACAACAACAAAATATTAACGCTTTTGATAATGAATAATGACTGTTGTGATACAATAATACACTGGAATGAGGCTTATCAAACCGGTGCTTTTTAAATATTATAATTTAAAGCTTCCATATTACGCAAAATTGACTCTTGTGAGATTTAAACCATGTTATAATGTTGTCTCCTCTTCAAAAACACACTTCGAGTTGTGTTTTTGTTTCATTCATTCACTCCTGTTTGAGTAATCCTGGTTTATTAGTCTGTCTACATCTCCAAAATCTGAAAATGCTCTGTTCCACTTTGTGATGAAGCGTTTGTTTTCAACTACAACCTTTGTTTTGTAGAGATGGGCAATTCCAGGGCTGAAATTATCCCGTGTGTTTTCTGTTTGAGAGAAGAACTCAGCCTGAATACGCAGAGTTTGTGTGTCAAACATGAGTGAATGAAACAAAACACAACTCAAGGTCTGTTTGTGACGAGGAAACAACATTACAACATAGATGAGAAAATGTATAGGCTGCAATACAGGCAGTTTAAATACACACAAGAAAAAATTTGTTTACAACATAATGTAAGTTCATAACATTAAATCTACGCAATATCATGATATAAAATGAAAACTGAATTGTAAACTATTTTTGTCTTCACTGTTTTTGTCATGGAGCTTTGTAAATTCAATGAAAGTTTTGGAAAAGTCATGGAACTTTATTACCTCTTTCACACAACTACAGCGTTTTGTTAAGTTCTCATTTGACTATTATAATTATTTATGAACAAAAAAAGAGACAATAATAAATGCACTGACAATATTTTGAAAGTTAAAAGGACAGTTCGGCATTCTGGACATAGGACTTCATTTCCTAGTGAGCCACAGTGTTGGAGACGTGTGGAGACACTTTTTTAAATATTCCATCCAGTCCTTTGTATTTGCAGAGGTCACTGGTGCTAGACTAGCGCATGTCAATGGCCATAGTTTATCCTGCCACTAAAAACAGTCTTACCCACTCCACAAAACACCAGAAACAAATCTATTATTACACCAGACTGTCCATGTGAATGTCTGTGTTGATAGAATAATGTTTGAAATAAAACTAACCTTGTATTTGAAGGATTTATGTCTGAGCAGCAGCGAGTTTTACTTCCTGAGAGAAAGCTCAGCAGCGGCGGACTGATATATGAGAAAATAGTCCCTCAACACGCGAAGATTCATGCGATTCAAGGTTAGTTTTATTTCAAACATTATTCTATCAACACAGACATTTACATCGACAGTCTGGTGTAATAATAGATTTGTTTCGGGTGTTTTGTGGAGTGGGTAAGACTGTTTTTAGTGGCAGGATAAACTATGGCCATTGACATGCGCTAGCCTAGCACCAGTGACCTCTGCAAATACAAGGACTGGATGGAATATTTAAAAAAGTGTCTCCATCACTCTGACTCACTAGGAAATGAGGTCCAAAATTCCAAACTTTTCCTAAAAAACTAATACCAAACCATAAGGTGAGTGGAAAGGGTTAACATTTTATATTTAGTCCTAAAAATATGATTAGTTCTACACATGTAGTGATGGAAAATTCACTTTAGGTCATGAAAAATCATGGAAAAGTTTTGAAATTTTGTCAGTGAAAAAGAGAGGGAACCCTGGTCATATTATAATTGAGTATATTTCTGTTTAATGCCGCTCTAAGCTCAAATACAGACCTCACTTACTTACCTCACCCACTCCTCCAATACATGCATCACAAATTTCAAACTTCCGGTCATTGCGCAATGCATACTGGGAAGGAGTTTCCTGAAAAAGTGAGCATCAAACCGCCATGTTTGTTTTCCCCCTGAGATGAGTACTTGAAAATGATGGAGACTGACCAATGCATGCATCATGAATTTCGTACTTCCACTGAGATGAGTCTATTGTCAAAGCCGATCTTTTCAATTCTTTTGAACCATATCACTTTTGTTTCTGGTTCTGATATTGTCATATTTTAGTTTTGTGATTCAGACATCGTTAATTGTGTGGTTGTTGGATGTCCCAACAGCGGAAAACGGCTCGAGAAATTTGTTTGCGAACTTCATTACTGCAAAAGGGAATCAGACGTGTGTGACTGCAAACCTCCGTTCAAACTGTTTCCCTTCCCAACGGAATTGAAAAACAGTGAAAGGCGAAGGCGATGGGCAGAATTGATCCACAGGAAGGACGAAACTGCCTAAGAAATCATCCCGAGTTTGCAGCGAACATTTTGTATGTGGAGCGCCATCAAAGCAAAACCCCAATCCCTCGCTCAACCTTGGATACAAATTTAAAAAGTCAACGCCAAAGCGAAAGGCACCAGCTGTTCGCAAAGAAACAACTTCAACTGCAAAGAGACCAAAACGTGATGTTGCTGTAAAGTCGAACAAGTGCGAGCTCGGCCTGTTTGTCTTCTGTACTTCTCGCTTAACAAACGGGATCTCGCTTTGATGTCGCTCCACATACAAAATGTTCCTTGCAAACTCGGAATGATTTAGGCAGTCAAAGGTTACCATTTTCATCCTTCCTGTGGATCAATACTGCCCATCGCCTTAACTGTTTTCAATTCCGTTGGGAAGGGAAACAGTTTGAACAGAGGTTTGCAGTCACACACATCTGATTCCCTTTTGCATTTATGGAGTTCGCAAACTTCCGAAGCCCATTTCTTGACTCGTTTTTCGCTGTTAGGACATCCAACAACCACACAATTACGATGTACGAATTCCA
Source organism: Boleophthalmus pectinirostris (assembly GCF_026225935.1). Taxonomy (NCBI): domain Eukaryota; kingdom Metazoa; phylum Chordata; class Actinopteri; order Gobiiformes; family Gobiidae; genus Boleophthalmus; species Boleophthalmus pectinirostris. The sequence goes on from NW_026571190.1 coordinate 36,392,425, forward strand.
AAACTAAAATATGACAATATCAGAACCAGAAACAAAAGCGATATGGTTCAAAAGATTGAAAAGATAGACGCATTCCACTGGGAAAACAAACATGGTGATTTGATGCTCACTTTTTCGTAAAATCCTTCTCAGTATGCATTGCGCAATGACCGGACATCCAAAATTCGTAATGCATGTATTAGTCAGTCTCAATCATTTTCAAACCTCGATGAGCTTCATTTGACTGGACAAACGCTATGTCCAGTCAACTTAGGCTGCGTTCAGACTGCAGCCTGAAGTGACCCAAATCTGATTTTTTGGCTTCTATGTGACCTGTATCTGATCTTTTAATGACAGTCTGAACGGCACAGATCCGATTTTTTCAAATGCGACCCAGGACACTTGGATATGTGCTCCTGAAACCGATACATATCCGATCTTTTAACATGCGACTTCAGTGTGAACGGACAAAGTGCATTCATCCGACCTACACATTATCAACAAGCCACAAACGTCACTATTCTGCGCTGAAGTAGGTGAGAATTGTTAATGTTGTAACTCCGTGTCACTGAAGCGAAGCACATCGCCACTCATCACTCTTGGCTCCGTCTCCACATCCACACGTTCCTTTCAACGGACTGTCCCACAAAACGCCACGGCCAAAAAACCTCATCCTTCTCCTTCTCAATCTCCTCCTTAAAACAAGTAAGTTGTTCATGTTCTGGCTCCGGTACGAGAGGAACTTTAAAATCTCCAGGTGCTCAATGCTTGTGTCCATGTTTGGACAACTTCCGTAAACACAGAGCACGCTCGCTGCGGTTGACGTCATCGTGTCTCCAGTGCACATGCGGGACACTTTCGGGCCGTTTACTGTTCACACAGGGGATCGCATACAAGTCGCATTTAATTGGAAATGTGAACGACATCGCAAAAACATCGGATTTCACAAAAAAATCGGAATTGAGCGTTAAGCCCTGCAGTCTGAACGTAGTCTTATTCCACCTCTTTATACAGTCTATGTCGTGAATCCATTTTTGTCACTGCGTATTTCAATCAACCCCGTCTCTGGCCCGTATTCACAGAGATCGCTTTACATGACATGGAAGAAAATGAATTGACTTTATCGTGATTTCCACCCAGCCTGATAGCAGACAAATTGGAACACACTGTCTGAACGGCACATCTGAATGTCTGAGTGTATTATATTCAGAGTGGGATAATGTATTAAGAGAATGATCTTTATCAGACAAGTGTTGAATATTAAACCTGCCACTGCTCCCCTCTCTCTTGTTTGCACTTGAGATGAAGAATGGTCAGTGATTAATGTAACCTCTCCGAACACGGATGGTGGCATTTGTTTTTGCACCTGTAGTCTCCAAATGTCACTACAGGATATCTTCTCAATTATTCATCTACAAATTAACTTAAAGGGCCCGTATTACTCTATTTTCTGACTAGTTATAATGTTGTTTCCTCATTAGAAACAGATCTGGAGTTGTGTTTTGTTTCATTCACACGTGTTTAACTCACAAATCTTGCACATTTAGACTAAGTTCTTCTCTCAAACCAAAAATGCTCCACCTTTAGTATTGTAATTGAACTGTAATAGCTTTTTTATTTTTTATTTATGATTATTAACACGATCTGGATCCATTGATTACTGCCCAAACCATTACATTTTAGCTTATTCACATAAACTGAAGCAAAAGGAGCTCAAAATTGCAAGTATCATCTTAAAGGTCTTATATTACAAAAAATGATTGATGATTCTCAAGTTACTTCAAAACTGTAATGTGTTATTTATGACTTGTTACTGTCATTTCAAAGTAATCAGTTACATTACAATATTACTGTGTTTAAAACGTACGGCATTGCACGACTATCGCAGCACTTTTAAGTTACTCTTGCCAAAATAACTGGAAATATGGATTTGGCGATCGAAATGTAGCTCATCACACATCCTTTTTCACTAACAAAATTTCAAAATATTTTCATGATTTTTTTCATGACCTAAAGTGAATTTTCCATGACTTTACAGCACCTACATGTGCAGAATTGATCAGACTTTTAGAGCTAAATATGAAATGTGAACTCTTTCCACTCACCTTGTGGTTTGATATTATAGTTTTTTAACATTCAAAATACTGTCAGCGCATGTATTGTCGTCTCTTTCAAACAAAAGGCGCAGACGTTCAGAAATAATCATAATAGTTTAATGATAACTTAACAGAACACTGTAATTGTGTGAAAGAGATACTAAAATTCCATGACTTTTCTAAAACTTTTATTGAATTTACAAAATCCAGGCTTAGAAAATGACATTTTTAATTTGCATGACTTTTCCAGGATTTCCGTGACCGTGGGAACCCTGAGTGGAAGATGTGTGAAGAATCCCTCAGTCGTCCAGGTAGAATCCATGGCGAGGAGAAGAGGAGAAAATTCAATTGGAGTGGAAGATGATGAGATGATTTTAGCAAATTTGTATGAAGAAAAACAAAAACAAAAAAACACCACTTCAGTCCAGGTTAAAAATGCATTGTAACTGACATTGTTGCTGACATTTGTACCAAGTAAAATATTACCTTTTTCTCTGTAATGCCTTACATTATTAGCCTGATTCATCAGCCGGTTTCACTTCGTAGAAACCGTCTGACCTCACAGCGTTAGAATTCGTTCGCTTGACTGTAGGCAGTACTTTTTTTATTTAACCAATCACTGCTATTGGTTGTGACGTATGTAATGCGCCAAATCCCGTAGGAAGAAGGGCAATAACGTCGTTCCTCTTGATAAAATTCACCAAACATTCTCTTTGTTCTGGCTTTAAATCCTCGATCTCGGGAATCTTTGCCAACACAGAATGTATGGCTCTTGGCTCTGGTTGGCTGCCTGGACTCGCACTTTTGGGGTTTTTGTGAACCGTCTTAGTGTTTTCCGATTCCTGACCTGTCACTGGAGAGAAATGAAACTGAGTGGAGGCACTAGGTGGGGCCAACAATTACTATGTTACAGCAAAAAGCAATGCATTACAGTAATTTGTTTCTTTTCTAAAACATTGCTCATAACACTGATGATTCTTGTGTGAAAGTGTATGGAGTTTAAAAACACAATGACACAATAACTCTGCCTAAATATGTGAGATTTTAGTGTTAAACATTGTGTGAATGAAAAAAAACAACAACTCCGGGTCTGTTTCTGATGAGGAAACATTAAAACATAGATCAGAAAATAGCGTAATGTAGGTGAGCTCTTTAATAAAATCCCTGAATCTTCTTAGACCCGCTGCAGGTTTCTATGTAACTGCCAGTCAACTTAAAATGTACCCGGTGATTAATCAAATTTAACAGTGCATCTCAGACGTACTCAAATTTTATAGGAACGTAATAAAATGCCATCTTTTTAAATCCCAGTTTGGCTACTTCAACGGCTTTAACTATCCGACAATTAAACAAGAAAAGTACAATGAAGCCACAAATGAATTTATATTACACACGCCCTTAAATCATAGTTACAACCTGACGTGACTGCAGTTCCGTTTCCGCCCACTAGAGGTCTCCCTGCGGCTGCTCGCGCTCTCAGCTCTATTATCCTGATGACCCCCCCCCTCCCTCTCTAGCTCTTTCGCTCTCTCTCGTCTCCTCCCGCCCCCTCCCTCCCCTCCTGCCCCTCCCGCCCGGCGCCCATTCTTCACCGAGGTTGCCCAGGGTGCCAGGTCACGCAGAGGTGAGGACGTCAGCAGCTGCCACTCCGCCAGAGCACACGCTGTTCCGATGTGAGCTCTACTGTACTATATCACTGTGCAGGGATCAGTATAGAGCACATGACCAAGGATAATGCTTATAGGTTACACTCTGGATGCAATGCTTATTTTCAAGCTTGGAGGTTTTTTCGTGACATCTTCGATAACGTAGAGTGACCGGAATTTCAAAATCTGAAACTGGGACACTCTCGGTTTGGGCTGGTGGGTGATAAAATTGTGGAACGAGTGCATAATTAAGGGGAATTTCTTTGCACTTCGAGCATTCACGACTAACCTGAGTCAGTATAGTCACGTTTTCTTTGTGTTTTGGCCATTTTTAAGCAGCTCTGTATTGTTTTTGGTGATCAGTTTTTATTTATTTACTTTCACATGTGCACAGTTTTCATGTACATATATACTACGGAAGCCGAGAGGGGTCACAACAAACGCAAAAGCCACAACAAACCAAAAAAAGCCACAACAGAAATGACTGTGGGACTCTATTTTAATGCAAACGCCGCAACAAATACAAACGCCACAACACAAATGGAAATGCCACAACACATTAAAAAGCCACAACACATCAAAAAGCCACAACGGAAGTGACCGCGGGACTCTATTTTCCAACGGACCGATCAAGCGGCAAGTGAAGAAGAAGAACTACAACGTGAAATGAATAATGATAAAACAATAAGTTACTTTTACTTACGTTTCCAACTTCTCCGTTCCTTTACTTTTCACATTGTAGTTCTTCTTCTTCACTTGCTGCTTGATCGGTCCGTCGGAAAATAGAGTCCCGCGGTCACTTCCGTTGTGGCTTTTTAATGTGTTGTGGCTTTTTAATGTGTTGCGGCATTTGCGTTCGTGTCGTGGCGTTTGTATTTGTTGCGCTTTTTGGATTAAAATAGAGTCCCGCGGTCATTTCCGTTGTGGCTTTTTAATTGTGTTGTCGGCATTTGTATTTGTTGCGGCGTTTGCGTTTGTTGTGACCCCTCTCGGCTTCCGTAATATACACTACCTGTCAAAAGTTTTAGAACGCCCTAATTTTTCCAGTTATGAGTCGTGCGAGTCTAATGAAGAGCTTGAAATGGTACAAAGGTAAGAACTGAACAGCCAAAGGTTAAAAAAAAGATAAAAGATACAAAACACAAGTCCAAGCTCTGCCAAAACTACCTCAGGAAAAAAGAACAAGATGTTAAGCTTGAAAACATGGAGTGTCCAGCACAGTGTCCAGACTTAAACCCCATCGAGCTGATTTTGGGATGAACTGGACAGAAGAGTGAAAGTTAAGCAACCTACAAGTGCCACACATTTATGGAAACTTCTGCAACAAATTTGGGAAGAAATTTCTGAAGAATATTTGATTTTTATTGTAAAAAGAACGAGCCACGAGTGCGTTCAGCTGTTATATCTGCCAAAGGTGGACACTGTCATGAATCAAAAGTTTAGAATACGTTTTGGTCTCTAAATTGATTCCCTGATTGCTTATTTATTCTATCTTTTTATTTCAGACTGTAATGACACAATAAAAACATGGAAAAAGTGTGGTGTTCTAAAACTTTTGACCGGTAGTGTACATATTCACAATTACTGCAATCCAAAAAAAAGTTGACTGTATATCCAAAAAGAAAAACAAAAACATCCTCCCACCCCGGTCCAAAGTCTCACCCAAGCAAAGTTCTGCTACAAAGTTGTTGGAGACGTTTAGTGAAAACATGCCATAGGGTAACTGTGTCACTCTTGGCCCTATGCACCCTGGCAATAAAGCGTTCTAGTTGGGCTTTATCCAAAAACATTAATGTCCAAGCATGAATAGATAAACAATGTGGCAGCTTCCTAGACAGGCCGGCGCCGCCCAGTGCCTCTGCTCAATTTAATTTCTCTCCAGCGACTAGGTCAGGAATCGGAATACACTAGACGATTTGCAAAAACCCCGGAAGTTGTAGACGGCGCACCGGCCAATCAGAGAAGAGCTGTGAAGTCACGACGTCAAACTCAAGCGTCTGTCCGGGTCCCTTTTGTGGAACAGCACAACAGTAAACAAAGCGTGACAGTCCAATGAGGTTAATTTCTTCTGCCGATAATTTATGTTTTTACATTAATTAAATTTGAGGTAATGCCAGTACCCAAAGAGAAAGAAAAAGAGAACCAGAAAAACAAAAATAAAATGGAAAAAAAGAGCACAGGTATGATAAAATTACTGTACGTCAGGGGCATAACAGAAAAAGTGCAGAAGGCAATGAGAAAACACAATATCAACAGTGAAACCCGAAAGATAAAATAGAATCGGAGCATAAATGTAATGTCATATACGGAATACCCTGTATGTCCTGCAATAAAACAAACATCGGGCAAACAGGGAGGACGTTCAGTACATGAAAACAGTAACGTAGGACAGAATGCGAGAAGGAAACAGCGAATGCGTGCACATGAGCAATAAAACACAAAGCAGAACGGGAACAACTCAAATCGTCCATTTCTGAGCTCCGGAAAAGAGAGAACCACATTATGGACCGGGACGGAGCAAACATCATCAGGAAAGAGGAAAACAAATATTGCCGCTGGATTAAAGAGGCAATGGAAATATGGAAACGTGCCCACGGGACGATAAACCGGGACAAGGGGTTTTTTTTACTCTCACACACCTGGGATACTGTCCTGAGGAAGTCGGACTGCAGGTGGCGCTGTCGTCCTGCCTCCATCGGTAGGAAGACAACGCCAAAACCTGTTTAAATCAGCTGAGCGACACGTCACAGCAACATCACGTGACTCTGAGGAAAACCGCAGGGAGAAGTCGAAACTGTCAGGGATGAAAACAAACTCTTGGTCTGAAAAAAAAACTTAATAACATAAAGTAAACAAAGCGGTCGAGATGGATGTAGACGAAGACAGACGTTCTGTGCTGGCGACAATTCCCGAGATTGACGATTTAAAGTCAGAACAAAGAGAATATTTGCAGAATTTTATCAAAGGGAAACGTCACGACCAAATAGCAGCGACTGGTTAAATAAAAAAAGTACCCACCTACTGTCGAGCGAACGAATCCTAATGCTGCGACGCCAGACGGTTTCTACGAAGTGAAACCGGCTTCTAATGTGTGGCCACCATTTTTTTTTTACTGTCGTTAGGCCTGATAACAAAACCCTTCGCTTGGCCACTTTAAGTTTGACATGTGGGAGATTATTTAAGATCAACGTGTCCGGTGAACACTCGCTTTTCTATATTTTACCTCAAATGTCAATGTATGCCTGGCTTTACTGTCTGCAGGGATCAGATTGGTCCAAAATAGCGACACCTTGGACATTTCTTGTGTAAAACTGGTGCAAATCAGTGGTTTTGGATAAATCTGCAGGGACAGGGGACACAGGGCTCAAAACCGGGACTGTCCCGGGTAAATAGGGACGTCTGGTCACCTTAGTATAATGTGAAATAACTGATCTCTCTTCCGTGGAAATTAATCATAGCGGTGTACAACGGTGCATTCTACAAACTACAGCAGATTCTGAGGGTCAAACTTTGAATTCCCCAAAGGGCTGCGGGAGGGAGCACAGGTGATTTATGTAGCGAACGCCTGTGGCCATTTTGAAAAAAGAGAAAAAATGCAGGTTAAAGACTTGAATATAGAGGTCTGGAAGCTCAGAACGTCAAAGCGTGCATTGGAAAAACACTGAATAAAAATATAAAGAGAATATTGTTGCTTTCACGTTCTACAATTTGATGTTGTTATGGCCTATACAGCTCCACGGGAGATTCACAGTTTTTTAAAGCTCTATTACGCAAAATCAACTTTTCAGAGCGTTTCACCATGTTAGTTATTTTTGCTTCTCATTTATTGACCTGAACTTGTATTTGAAGTGATTTCTGCATTTGCTTATTTTAAAGATTTCTGTTTTTTCCGCCACCCACTGATTTGTACTTATTTAGGCTACGTCTGGATTTTTTTTTTTTTTTGCAGGCTGAAAAAAAATTCCTGTCCACACATGTGTCAGATCAATAAATATTCACGTCCAGACAATGGAGCACTGAGTGAAAACGATTTAATACAAATGCCTCACCTGTATGTGGCACTGTTAACAATGGTAATAATATTTAATGATGCAGATCTCATCACAGTTTTTTTTGAATTTTTATCATTTAACCTGTTTCAGATCCATCCATTGATTTTCTTCATCTTATCCGGGGCCGGGACACTGGGGCATCAGTCTAAGCAGGGACTCCCAGACTTCCTTCACCCCGGACATGTCCTCCAGCTCCTCAGGGGGGGACCCCAAGTCGTTCCAAGGCCAGCCGAGAGACATAGTCCCTCCAGCGTGTCCTGGGTCTTCCACAGGGATCTATTTTAACGTATCCCAGAAATAAATGTTTATGTTTTTAGCCATAAAATTTGGATGAGAATTATTAGAATAACTTGGTCTCAAAATCCAACAGTTTAATTTGTTATCGATCCGTGTGCGTAATCTGCAGTGTTTGTTGTTAGTATTAGGTCTAACAGTGTGTCTCAGTTGCTGGGCGACGGGAGCGGCTCTGTAGGCTTCACCTGTCACATTTTGGCGATGGTCCTGCGGTCCGCGGAGGCCAGTTCGAGGGCTGTAGTCTTCGCTGCATCGGAGGATCATGGTGATGACGGTGTTGCGACGTCATCGTTTTCCAAAAGCTGCAGTTTGTTTGTCCACACGACAACGCAACACCGGCGTTCTCAGATTTCTCCACCCTGGAACTCATTTTTCGCCCACCCAAAACACTGACCCCATGTGGACAAAAGGCCAAAATGAATACAAACTTCACCACTTCGACGAAAAAATGTTGTAGTGTGGACAGGCCTTCAGTTTTATTTTCCTAATCGGTAGTACACGTAGGATTCTGCAGCATTGCATATTTACTTTGGTAAAAAAAAAAGAAAAAAAAAAAATCCACTTCTTGCTATCATGATGGCCAGTGATCCATTGGAGGTGCCAACAACTGCACAGCTCTTTGTTGTGATGGCATTTACGGCGACAGTTTTCAGACACAGACTTGTTTCTTTTATTAAGTTGTTTTAGATGAATGTTGTGTTTTAAAATGTCCACATTATAACATCACGATTCACAAGTGTCATAGATTATAACTATACTGCAGAAACAAGCACAGTTTGTCTTTTATTTCAGTAACAAATATCCAAACTTATGATGCTGAATCTTATTATTTGTTTGGAAGCAGCTCCACAAATTCCCCTTATGATTTAAAGCTCTTTCAGCTGAAAACAATGACGTCTTTGCGGCTGAAACGGCAGCACTTTCTGACGCCGCTGTGAGAATTGAATTTCCCTCCTTATTTATTCTTACAGAGAACATGTTGGTCTTTGCGCCACTTTTGTTTCTTGTGGATGGTTTGAGTTACGGAGACACTGACCGTAAATCAGCTCAACAAATCCTGCAACGTGACAGCAAATTTTTACCAGAGAACTCCGATCTGGGGAGTCTAGAATGTTGTTGTTGAGTGAAAATGCAGAAGCACTTTTTGCAGTGAATTTAATTTGTATATTGCATGTTTTTATTTGCGTGCTTTTATTCTGAAACTGCTTTTACTGTGCGTGAGATTTGTGCTTTCACTTCCTGTTTTGAATTACCTGTTCCACTACACCTGGTGGATTTTTTTTAACCAATCAGAGAGAGATTTTAAAAGGAGGACATTTTCCCGCTGAGGAGAGAGGAAGAAACAGAGAAGCAAACGGAAGCAAACGGAAGCAGAGACCGGTCTATGTGAGGAGTGATGGAGTTGGGAAAGGCCAGAGAGGAGCCTGGACCCACGAGGAGAAGACCGAGATGAACCGGAAGACGGGAAGGTGGTATCTGCCCGGGGGTCTGGACGGTGACCCTGTGAGTGCCCGTACAGCTCCATGGACCACTTTGACATGATGTTCTGCTACTCTGCTGGACCTGTGGTGACCTGTAAACAAGTAAGTGCCCTTCTTCTCCCCTTCAGAGGTCTACTGTGTAAACGTTTGTACCCCAAAGTTCTTCTCCCAGTGACCCATATTTTAGAGTAAGACTTAGACTTAGACAAACTTTATTGATCCACAAGGGAAATTATTTGGACACAGTAGCTCACACATCACAATATAATATAAAAACAAAAAAAGCAAAATATATATATTAAAAAAAAAAAAAAAAACATTCTAAACAAGTTGCAAAAAAATAAATAAAAAATAGAAGTTAAGTAATAAAATATAAAATCACAGCTTTATAAGAAGACTGTGCAACAATGACATGATTATTGTTGTACAGTTGTAGGGAGTATTATCTGTTACATAAGGGTGAGTCGTTGTACAGTTGTAGGGAGTATTATCTCTTACGTACTGGTGAGTTGTTGTACAGTTGTAGGGAGTATTATCTGTTACATAAGGGTGAATCGTTGTACAGTTGTAGGGAGTATTATCTGTTACGTAAGGGTGAATCGTTATACAGTTGTAGGGAGTATTATCTGTTAGATAAGGGTGAATTGTTATACAGTTGTAGGGAGTATTATCTGTTAGATAAGGGTGAGTTGTTGTACAGTTGTAGGGAGTATTATCTGTTACATAAGGGTGAATCGTTGTACAGTTGTAGGGAGTATTATCTGTTACGTAAGGGTGAATCGTTATACAGTTGTAGGGAGTATTATCTGTTAGATAAGGGTGAGTTGTTGTACAGTTGTAGGGAGTATTATCTGTTACATAAGGGTGAATCGTTGTACAGTTGTAGGGAGTATTATCTGTTACGTAAGGGTGAATCGTTATACAGTTGTAGGGAGTATTATCTGTTACATAAGGGTGAATCGTTGTACAGTTGTAGGGAGTATTATCTGTTACATAAGGGTGAGTCGTTGTACAGTTGTAGGGAGTATTATCTGTTACGTACAGGTGAGTTGTTGTACAGTTGTAGGGAGTATTATCTGTTACATAAGGGTGAGTTGTTGTACAGTTGTAGGGAGTATTATCTGTTACGTAAGGGTGAGTCGTTGTACAGTTGTAGGGAGTATTATCTGTTACATAAGGGTGAGTCGTTGTACAGTTGTAGGGAGTATTATCTGTTACATAAGGGTGAATCGTTGTACAGTTGTAGGGAGTATTATCTGTTACGTACAGGTGAGTTGTTGTACAGTTGTAGGGAGTATTATCTGTTACATAAGGGTGAGTTGTTGTACAGTTGTAGGGAGTATTATCTGTTAGATAAGGGTGAGTCGTTGTACAGTTGTAGGGAGTATTATCTGTTACATAAGGGTGAGTTGTTGTACAGTTGTAGGGAGTATTATCTGTTACATGAAGGTGAGTTGTTGTACAGTTGTAGGGAGTATTATCTGTTACATAAGGGTGAGTTGTTGTACAGTTGTAGGGAGTATTATCTGTTACATAAGGGTGAGTTGTTGTACAGTTGTAGGGAGTATTATCTGTTACATGAAGGTGAGTTGTTGTACAGTTGTAGGGAGTATTATAGTGTGAATGTAGTCCTGTATCTCACTGTTTGAGTGGAGCTGTAGGGGGCTGCTGGAGAAAGAGCCTGTGAGTACAGTGACGCCCTCCTCATTACTGGGAATATATTAATTTTTTTTGTCACTAAAGATGTTACAAAAACAGTATTGATTAAAAAAATACTTGATATGGATGCAATTAAAATATAGTTTCGTCATTAAAATTCATACAGTCTCCTCTGCGCCACTTATGGGACCCTGGGGGATTTGGGTCCCGACTCCCAGGTTGAATAACTGGGTTAGATTTCTGTAACTGCTGCTGACTGTGAGACAGCTGCAGAACATCCAGAACACTGCAGCTCGGGTCCTGACTTGAACCGGGAAGTCCGAGCACACGAGTCCTGGTCTCAGGTCTCTGCACTGCTCACTGTGGTTCAGAGAAAAGACTTTAAAGCGGCGCTGTTTGTGAACAAGTCTCTGCAGTGCCTGGCACCAAAGTCCATCTGTGACATGTTAGTGCAATATGAACCATCTTACACTGCTGTAGTCCTGCTGTAGTCCTGCTGTAGTCCTGCTGTAGTCCTGCTGTAGTCCTGCTGCAGTCCTGCTTTAGTCCTGCTTTAGTCCTGGTCTCCTACTGGTGCCCAGAGTCAGGACTAAACATGGGGAATCAGCATTTCAGTTTTATGCAACTAATATTTGAACAGTCCTCCTGAAGATGTGAGACAGGCCCAGTCCTGGCGTAGTCCTGGCGTAGTCCTGGCGTAGTCCTGGCGTAGTCCTGGCGTAGTCCTGGCGTAGTCCTGGCGTAGTCCTAGAGCAGTCCTGGTGTAGTCCTAGAGCAGTCCTGGTGTGGTCTTGGTGTGGTCTTGGTGTAGTACTGCTTTAGTCCTGCTTTAGTCCCGGTGTAGTCCTGCTTTAATCCCGATGTAGTCCTGCTTTAGTCCCGTGTAGTCCTGCTTTAGTCTGGTGTAGTCCTGCTTTAGTCTTTGTCCTGTAGTCCTGCTTTAGTCCGGTGTAGTCCTGCTTTAGTCCTGGTGTAGTCCTGCTTTAGTCCCGGTGTAGTCCTGCTTTAGTCCTGTAGTCTTTAGTCCTGTCCTGTGTAGTCCTGGTGTAGTCCTGCTTTAGTCCCGGTGTAGTCCTGCTTTAGTCCCGGTGTAGTCCTGCTTTAGTCCCGGTGTAGTCCTGCTTTGTCTTTGTGTAGTCCGCTTTAGTGCCGTTTTAGTCCTGGTGTAGTCCTGCTTTAGTCTTTGTAGTCCTTTAGTGCCGTTTTAGTCCTGTAGTCTTTAGTCCTGTAGTCCTGCTTTAGTCTTTCTGTAGTCCTGCTTTAGTCCCGGTGTAGTCCTGCTTTAGTCCCGTTTTAGTCCTGGTGTAGTCCCGGTGTAGTCCTGCTTTAGTCCCGGTGTAGTCCTGCTTTAGTCCCGGTGTAGTCCTGCTTTAGTCCCGGTGTAGTCCTGCTTTAGTCCCGTTTTAGTCCTGCTTTAGTCCCGTTTTAGTCCTGCTTTAGTCCCGGTGTAGTCCTGCTTTAGTCCCGGTGTAGTCCTGCTTTAGTCCGGTGTAGTCCTGCTTTAGTCCCGGTGTAGTCTGCTTTAGTCCCGGTGTAGTCCTGCTTTAGTCCCGGTGTAGTCCTGCTTAGTCCCGTGTAGTCCTTTTAGTCCGTTTTAGTCCTGGTGTAGTCCCGGTGTAGTCCTGCTTTAGTCCCGGTGTAGTCCTGCTTTAGTTTTAGTCCTGCTTTAGTCCCGGTGTTAGTCCTGCTTTAGTCCCGGTGTAGTCCTGCTTTAGTCCCGGTGTAGTCCTGCTTTAGTCCCGGTGTAGTCCTGCTTAGTCCTGTTAGTCCTGCTTTAGTCCGGTGTAGTCCTTTAGTCCCGTTTTAGTCCTGGTGTAGTCCTGGTGTAGTCCTGCTTTAGTCCCGGTGTAGTCCTGCTTTAGTCCCGGTGTAGTCCTGCTTTAGTCCGGTGTAGTCCTGCTTTTAGTCCCGGTGTAGTCCTGCTTTAGTCCGGTGTAGTCTGCTTTAGTCCCGGTGTAGTCCTGCTTTAGTCCCGGTGTAGTCCCGCTTTAGTCCGTTTTAGTCCTGGTGTAGTCCTGCTTTAGTCTTTGTGTAGTCCCGCTGCTTTAGTCCTGTAGTCTTTAGTCCTGTAGTCCTGCTTTAGTCCGGTGTAGTCCTGCTTTAGTCCTGGTCCTGCTTTAGTCCTGTAGTCCTGCTTTAGTCCCGGTGTAGTCCTGCTTTAGTCCCGTAGTCCTGGTGTAGTCCTGCTAGTCCTGCTTTAGTCCTGGTGTAGTCCTGCTTTAGTCCTGCTTTAGTCCTGGTGTAGTCCTGGTGTAGTCCTGGTGTAGTCCTGGTGTAAATCCTAGTGTAAATCCTGCTTTAGTCCTGCTTTAGTCCCGCTTTAGTTGCGCTGTAGTCCCGCTTTAGACCTGTTTTAGTCCCGCTTTAGACCTGTTTTAGTCCCGCTTTAGACCTGTTTTAGTCCCGCTTTAGACCTGTTTTAGTCCCGCTTTAGACCTGTTTTAGTCCCGCTTTAGACCTGTTTTAGTCCCGCTTTAGACCTGTTTTAGTCCCGCTTTAGACGTGAGACCGTCCTGTTCTCCCTCAGCGTCCAGGCTCTAAACGCTCGTGTTCATCTGTGTGCGAACAACAACACTCCAACATAACTCAAAGCTCACAGGAGTCAATTCGTCGTACTATAGGACCTCTCCTCATGATACTTAATGTACCTATAGTGCGCGCGGTGTGGCAGGGGGGACGCTGTGTGTTTGGCCCTGTCTGGAGAAGAGCACAGCCCCTGAATGCAGATGGATTCATTAACCGTGAGTAACACCCCCCACCTCCATCACGCTGACACTGCCCCGTACACACTCCGCTGGTCTGGCTCCACACAGGGAACAGGGAGTCCTACAGCTCTGTGGGCACTCAGAGAACACACACACACACACACTTACACACACTTACACACACATATTCATAGACCGAGGTGACAGAGAAGCCAAATATTGTGCTCAAATAAGCGTAGCGTTACTGCAAAATAATATTCCTCAAGTAGAAGTATGAAGAAATTAAGAAAGTAAGGCTGAAAACGTACAGTATTTGGAAAAACTGCTATCAAGTAAAATCCCGTGTATCATTCATTCATTTGTTTTTGAATATAAAACCAAAAATAAGACGAAAAAACAACTATTTTCTTCATTATTTGTCTCCAAAACCAAAATGAAAAGCGGATAATGATTCGTTTTTTCAGTTTTCGTTTTTGTGTTTAAATGAATAATGAAAAAAAAACGGCTAACTGCGATTTCCGTGACTTCCTTGATGCTGGACTTTTGAGCAGCATGCAGACTGAACCAGGACTAAACCAGGTCTGGGACCAGACTGGCACCAGACCAGGACTAAAAAGGGTTTAGTCTTGTTTTAGTCCTGATTTAGTCCCGTTTTAGTCCCGTTTTAGTCCCGTTTTAGTCCTGTTTTAGTCCTGTTTTAGTCCTGTTTTAGTCCTGTTTTAGTCCTGATTCAGTCCTGATTCAGTCCTGATTCAGTCCTGATTCAGTCCTGATTCAGTCCTGATTCAGTCCTGATTCGGCACAAAAGTCCAGCATCATGGAAGTCACGGAAATGGCAGTTATCTGTTTTTTCCATTATTCATTTAAACACAAAACCAAAAATAAGACAAAAAAACAGCTATTTTTTTCATTATTTGTCTCCAAAACCAAAATGAAAAACGGATAATGATTCGTTTTTTCAGTTTTCGATTTTGTGTTTAAATGAATAATGGAAAAAACAGATAACTGCCATTTCCGTGACGTCCATGCTGGACTTTTGTGCCGAATCAGGATTGAATCAGGATTGAATCAGGATTGAATCAGGACTGAATCAGGACTGAATCAGGACTGAATCAGGACTGAATCAGGACTAAAACAGGACTAAAACAGGACTAAAACAGGACTAAAACAGGACTAAAACAGGACTAAACCGTTTTTAGTCCTGGTCTGGTGCCGGTCTGGTCTCAGACCCGGTTTAGTCCTGGTTCAGTCTGTATGCTGCGCAAAAATCCCGCATTGCAGTCACGGAAGTCACGGAAACGGGATGAATCATTAAAGACTCAAGTAGGAGTAAAGTATATAACAAGAAAAGTACTCTACAGTTTAAACATTCATCATCATTGTCTGTTTTTATTAGACTAACCATAACTATTGAGGTATTTAACTTTTGTTTACATAATCGTTTCAAGGTTACAGTTCAGGATTTCCTCTACATACAGTATCTGCTGCTCGTGTCCAACCAGGTACAGGTATAATTATAAACTTATATCTTTTTATATACTTTATGCAAAATTTACTCATCCTCGTCCTCATCAAAAACAGACCTGGAGTTGTTTTGTTTCATACACACATGTTTGAGTAACTCTTTATTATTAGTCTGTCTACATCTCCATAGCTCAAAATGCTGTTTCACTATGTCCGACTTGGAGAAAAATGTGGACGCCACCGGATCTTCTGTTTGCAACTATAAGAACATTTAGTAACACCTGTTTAAAAAGTCTTTGCTCAGTGTTGGCCTCACCACAACACTGACTACCAAACCCACAGGCAGTGATACGGACGCAGTAAGATATTGCAGTAATACGAGTGACTGAAATTGTCATTTAAACCACCCAAGTGTCCAAGCACAATGAAAACACTTCATACAAGTGACACTGGGCACAGCCATCTTGGATTATGTCTCGGAATCCTTGCTCTGTCTCCTCTGAGTTCTTCCGAGTTCCGCCGTTCGAGGAAAAGTCACTAGGCAACGTCCTGGGACCTCTGAGATGGATGGATAATAAAACACACCATCAGTTAAGGAGAGATTGGCCATTTAAGCGCTGAAATTTTGTGACGGGCAAATGAGTCGGAGCTCCGGAGCTCGTCTCGTTCTTTCTGAAACTAATTGCTCCGAAGCTCTGCCTCGGAGCTCGTCTCGCAGCAGCCGCTCACGTGACCGAAGTGTGGAAGTGTCGGTCCCTCCCCCTACTGCTTCGCTCTGTGTGTCAATTGCTTCAGTGTATCGAAGCGTTTCATTGGCTCAGTGAATGTTCTGCTCTGTGATTGGTTCAGAGCTTCAGAGTGTTCAGCGCACTACTGTGGTTTGACAAGCGCTAAACTGCTACAGTATAAAAGATGCACCAATATTTCTTAAAAATGTTGGGTAGTGAGGAGTGTTGTGTGACGTTAGTGGTGATTTTGGCGACTTTTGGCGACTTTTGGCATTTGTTTCATTTTCAATGGCATCTACAAGTGGAAAAAAGCGATCCATGGTTTGGGATCAATTTGATCTAATTCCACCTAACAAGGTAACACCTATTTTCTTATTTACAGCATGTTATTTATGTTCCTCTTTACATATTATTTTAAATCATCATCACTGTTGTTGTTGTTAGGTACAGTGTCGCTCTGCACACAAGTATTGTCTTACACCACAGGTGTCAAACATACGGCCCGGGGGCCAGATCCCGCCCTCCAAGACCTTTAATCTGGCCCTCGGCTGATTTTCTACTAAAATATTTTTATTATATTTTCTATTAACATATTGGTAATTTTCTGCAGTGCTTATCACAGCAGCGTCTCCAGCGTCTCTGTACGTGGCCCCTCCCACCAGAGCAGCACAAATGAAGACTTGCCTCATTTTGACTGTTGACCGTGACACCCTCATCAGCAAAATGTCAAAAATGAGGAAAGTGGAGCCAAGTGCAGGATTTTACAATAAAAATTTACTTATTCCTATTTGCATACAAGTTAATGTTAAAACATTGTGTTGAAAAATTGCATTTCTCTTAAAGTTTCAGGTTGTTCATAATATAATATTTTGTAAAAGAAAGAGATCAATTAAAAAAGATTTCTGTAATAGATTTGCATTTCTCTGCACAAATATTTGAACTTATTGATATTTTTGGGGTTTATATGTCATGAGTTTTCTGATCCGGCCCCTTTGGGATCAAAATAGGTTGGATAGGGCCCCCGGACCAAAATGAGTTTGACATCCCTGTCTTACACTAACAGCACTTCATCGATGCTGAGACACCTGTGTGCCAATGGTTAAATTTGTCCACTAGAGGTCAGTGTTTCTCCGAGGCCTCAGAAACGTCGAACCATTTGAGACAATATTGCGACTGAGGTGTCAGTGCTTCACGAGGCTCCATTCACCCATCACTACTGAAATTATCTTCAAGATTCTAATGAAGGTGTATGGACTTTAAAAACACAAACAGCCTAAATTCGCAAGATTTGTGTGTTTAAACGTTTGAATGAAACAAAACACAACTCTGGGTCTGTTTGTAACGAGGAAAACATTATAACACAGATCGGAAAATGGCATAATCTGGGTCTTTTAACTATTGTGTTTCAGTGGGGAGTCTGTGGTAGCGTCATATGTACTTTAACACAAATGCTTCTGGATCTGGTCGACCGTTTTCGCCTAAACAACCGTCTGAGCCACATGTGTTTAGCATTTGTCCAGATATCCTCGCTGTAAGCAGAAGACAGAGACGGGCTCTTTGAAGGGGCTGTGAGGCGTTCTTCAGTGTTCATGTTTAATAGTGGGGCTTACGCTGAGAGGCTTTCTTTGTGTCAGCAGTCTGAAGTCAAACTGCTTTCCTGGCTCCGGACAAAACAAAACGCCTTCATTCGCTTGTTATTGCAGCCCCAAAAATCTGCCTTTTCCTCCTCAAAACCTCAAAGTCTGGACCAGGGGATTCAACAATGCAACATGGAGCGTGGAAGACAACAAAGTAATGGCTTTGTAGCACGGGAGGCTCAGAGTCGGACATTACGTAATACCTGTAATACAATGCACAGTAGGAATCTGACTCGAGGAATAACGTCAATGGGATTTTGAAGAAGTGGCTCTCAAGTTTTATTACTTTTCTAAGTATTACGATTTCTTTCAGGTTTTATTTCCATGAATTTTATTTAGAATCTGGAAAAAAAGCTTTAGCCAATCCTAAGAAGTCATTTACCCAGGTAAAAAGGTGCTGTAATAGAGTCAAAGACGTGTGGTGTAAGAACAGAAGTGGGTTGGTAATTCAGCAGTTTTGCAACTAAGCCCCTTAAGGTCGTGGAGACGTTAAGGTTCAGAAATCAGCTGGAATGTCCCCCTGGCTGTAAGGTCCCCCAAGCTGAAAGAATTTGCACCCTTTTTGAAAGTTAGTTGGTCAATCTATATACTAGAGTGAGTTAGTATCAGAATTGATATTGCGTACTGAGTCTGTTCCTTAGTATCGCAACATCGCTACTAGCCAATAGTGGTACTTTTTAAAAAAATACATAATTCAAAAATTAAAAAAAATTGGAATGAGTGCCACATCTATTTCAGGATTTTATCATACTCATAATTATGACTTTTAAACTCCTAATTATGAGTTTAAAACCTGTAATTAGGAGTTTGTCATAATTATGACTTTCTGTGAGGCTTTTTAAAATTTTTATTTATTTTTTTTACTGGTGAAAATGGGCGTTAAGTAAAATGTTTTACATTACTATGTTGCTATGTAAAGCAAAGTTGGATTGACTTGGATAGTAATGATCAGTTAGCCTGATTCATCAGCTGGTTTCACTTCGTAGAAACCTTCTGACCTCGCAGCATTAGGATTCGTTCGCTCAATGGAAGGTGGGAACTTTTTTTAATTTAACCAATCACTGCTATTTGGTTGTAATGTATGTAATGCGCCGCTAACGAGGCTAACTGCTATATTAAGCTTTTCCCAAATCCCGTAGGAAGAAGGGCAGTAACGTCTTTCCCCTTGATAAAATTCACCAAACACTGGAGCTTTGTTCCGGCTTTAAGTCCTTGATCTCAGGAATCGTTGCCAACTCAGAATGTATGTCTCTTCGCTGATTGGCTGGTGCCTGGACTCACACTTCCGTGGTTCTTGCAAACCGTCTAGTGTATTCTGATTCCTGACCTCGTCACTGGAGAGAAATGAAATCGAGAGGAGGCACTAGGTGGTGCCAGCCTGACTAATGATCAGTACCAAATAAACACAATGGGAACTGTGCGTGTAGTTACATTAACGTGTGTCCTTGAGCTTAAAACTTCACCGATCTTGCTGAATGCAGCGTGTGAGTGAGTGATCGGTGGTCGTGGGGGTGGACGGCTCAGATTTGCTTCTGTCAGTGTGCCCCGGGGCAGCTGCAGAGAAGAATCTTCCCACCACTGAATACAGAGAGTGAATGAGTAAAGCCTGATCTGATGTCCTGAAAAAAAACACCACATAAAACTATCGCCAAAGCTTCGTACACACTTATCTTGCTCAAGGACACACGGACAGTACTCCACAACTATAAATGCACTAAAGATACCAGAATACTTCTTACTTTTGGTCTTCACTGGTTTTTAGTTTGAGGTGCATTTTGGTTTGTCTCTGTTCAGATCAGAGCACGAGGGAATCCTGACAGTGAAGGAAATGTCATCCAGGACCCCCACAGTCCAGTCCATTCTGTACGTACGTGTGTGTGTGTGTGTGTGAGAGAGACAGGCGGTCATGCACTACCGCTCTGTTTGCTCTTCTCCCCCTCCTCCTCTACCCTCCCCCCTCTCCCTCCTCCCCGTCTCTCTTCCCGGCGCTCACCTCCTCCAGGTCTTGTACATCTCCTCTGTCACACACGTGCTCTGCCTTGTTGGCGGGCTCCTCTCTTCTCTCTCTCTCTGCGCCGGCCGCTGTGGCGTCTGCGTGTCGTGACAGGATGAGAGTGTGAGAGCCGCTCTGTGCAGGCTGCAGGATCACTTCAGCCCGGCTTGATACTCGTGCTGGACAGGATGGGTAATTAGTGTACGTACATTGGAAAACGACCAATTTTCCCTATTTGTTACGATGAGGTCGCAATATAATCTGGTCATTATAATCTGAATATGCTTTTTTAAGACGACAGGATATGACATTTAACTATAATGTACAGTAATAAACATAAAAACTAAACATAAAAACATAAAATAGTACCTGCAAGAAAACCACCCCTTCCTCCCAAACGCACACACAGATTTAATTGAATTGAATAGATGAGATGTTATTGCTTTGTCTGGTTCTTCAGTATTGCATTAAACTTATCCACCAAACCAGGTCAGATCTGTGGAGAGGCGTACAGATCTAGTGAAAGTTGTACAGCATATAAACAAATAAAACTTTAACTGTCCTACATGACACAAAATTGACTCTTTTGAAACCTTATAATGATGTTACCTCCTCAAAAACGGACCTGGAGTCATGTTTTGTTTCTTCCACATGTTTGACTAATCCTTTATTATTAGTCTGTCTACGTCTCCGAAGCTCAAAATGATCTGTTCCACCTTGTGATGTCATGAAGCGGTAGTTTTCAAGTGAACAGCTCCTTTTACTTTATCGTTCAGCAAAGATTGGTTAATGATTCTACAAAGCAAAAAGTGAAGTGTTAAAATTGACTCTCACAGAATCAATTTTGACGTTTTCTCTGGGTTTATATGAATCCAATCTGTTCTAGAGTTAATTTAACATTTTTGGAAATTAAGTTTAATTCAGTAACACTGGACCAAAGTTCTTGTTTTAACCCGAAATCAAGAGTTATATTCAAGTTTTCGGAGTAAACGACCCTAACCCTAACACTTTGTAGGGTTTTGCTAAACAACTCACAGAGGTGTTTTATTTTTACTCTTTATTTTAGTTAATTTTAGATACCAGAGAAATAGAACTTCGCACATCATTTACTGGAGAGGGAACAGCCCAAGAACATAGAGAAAAATCACGCACACAGTCTTACTTCCAAAATATGAGATTTATTAGGACAAACCGTGTAATGTTTCAGCACTAGGCCACTAACTTTGCACGGTTTGTCCTAATAAATCTCACATTTTGCAGTTATTTTAAGATGTATAATGTATGCTACAAAACTGGTTTAAACTGGTTTTCTCTCGCGGGAGTTTGAAGTGGTGGGTCGGAGGCGCCAGATTGACACTGAGGGAAGCTGAATTAACTTCAACCATATCAACGCTGGGAAATAAACCCAACTCAAACCCCCATTTGACTTTCAAATAGTGAAAATAACACCTTTTTGTGTTTAAAAACAACTATAAAAACAAATATTTTAACCTGAAATTTTAACCCTCCAGTTTTTCCTGTGTATTGCTGGTGTATGGCTGTTAAAAAACAAAACAATAAATAACAATGGAGCACTTCCTGCAGGGGTGGGGACTTGCGAGTCGTGTCTTGAACTAAAGTCAGACTTGAGTCCCTATTTTTAAGACTTGAGACTTGACTTAATAAAATGCACTAAGACTTGGACTTGAAGGTCACTTACTTGGGACTTAACTTGGACTTGAGGCCTGTGAAGAAGACTTGAGAAGCACTTTTAAATCTACATCTGACCGTAATGATTCACACTAAGATCTTGTGAAGACATTTAAAAAGAAAAAATTTACATTTCTACAACTCTTATATACAGTATTTTCCGGGCTGTTGGGTGAGCACTTAAGCCTCCAATCCCATCAAAAAACGACAGCGCGCCCCACAATCCAGAGCGCCCTATACACGAATCCACTCGGGTGTCCCAGCACGACTTCAGTAAACTACAAAGCCACAACACCCACAGAACACGCAAACACACACGGAGCAGACAGCGACCGCACAGCGAAAAACACCCACAGACACACTCATCACTGAGCAGTAGCTCAGTTGGTAGAGCATTCGCCCACTGATCTAAAGGTTGGTGGTTCGAATCCAGCTCCCACAGATGAATGCTGTCGTTGTGTCCTTTGGCAAGACACTTAACCCACCTTGCCCACAGTGTCTGCGTACACGTGTGTGTGTGTGTGTGTGTGAATGGGTGAGTGGTTCCTTGTTGTAAAGCGCTTTGAGTGCCTTGAAGGTGGAAAAGCGCTATAGAAAAATGTGACCATTTACCATTTACCATTACCATCACTCCACGCCGACGAGGAACAGAACGGAGGAACGAACTGAAAAAGTGAGTGCAATGTGCCACTTCTAGACACGACTGAACAACTGAGTCACTGCGAACACGCCGACAATCCGTTGGTCCCAGACAGCACCCTCCCTACACGCCACAACTGAACAAAGCCCAGAGTCACCGTGAACGCACCCTCCAAACGAAGTCCCACTGACCCATCCAACTGTTGTGTTTCGTCTAAAGTCCAGTGCAGTTTATTTGTGAAAAAAGTTCGAAAATAGACCATTTAATGATAGTGCGCCTTATAATCCAGTGCGCCTAATAGTGCGGAAAATACGGTACTCTATACTGATTTTATTTATGTATTTATTTTTTTTAAGTACAATTTATCTTAAAATTCGTATTAATAGCAAAAGACTTGAAATGACTAGAAGCTCAAAGCAGACGACTTGGACTTGACTTGGACTTATGGGCCAGTGACTCGAGACTCGACTCGGACTTGCCTGTATTTGACTTAGGACTTGAGCTCAAAGACTTTAGACTTACTTGAGACTTGCAAAACGACGACTTGATCCCAACACTGACTTCCTGTATTACCACATGACATCACAAGGTGGAACAAGGAGTGTTTTCTAGTTTGAGAGAAGAACTCAACCTTAAACGTGCTGGATTTGTGCGTTAAACCGTTAAACGTGCGTGAATGAAACAAAAACACCACTCCAGGTCTGTTTGTGATGAGGAAACAACATTATAACACAGATCAGAAAATAGCGCAACACGGCCCCTTTAAAATCTACATATACGAGTGTCACGGTAAACCTTATTTTACGTGCGACGGTCACAAAACTGAGTCTCTATTAGGACCCGACCCTCACAGCGATGTTTCTTATTACATCAACCACTGAGCTGGACGTTAACACACAGCCAGTGGAGTTTCAGTTTGGCATTCTCCGCGCGTCTCATTGCATGGGCTAATTCTATTTAACCCAGCGCGGTCTAGCTGGCTGGTACGGTCAGAACGCCCCGGGGAGACCGCCGTGTACCTCGCCTTTTATTACCCACCTGAGGAAGCGCGTCTCTACTCTCCCACTCCCACACGCTTTCTGTTTGCGTTGTGTAATTTACTGGGCAGCCTGTGGGCCAGTCCTTCGCGCGCAGGAAGGCTCGAATCAGGCCTTGGCGCCAGTAATTGGACTTTAGAACTGATTGGGGAACTTGATTGACCCCCGGTAATGGATTTGAGTGAATAATTATTTGTAGTTATGGTTGGAAGATGATATCGGGGAGAGAGAGACAGACCAAACCCGGCTCGGAGTCTCACCTCGGCCACTGGAGCACGACGCTGCCAGCACTCAATTAATGAAATCCAGCTGCTATGTCTTCCCACGTGGAGAGAAGGATCAAGAATACACACACACCACAGACGCGCACACACACACACGCGCGCACGCATACACGCGCCGTCCGCTCCAAAAAAGGGGGGTTATCGCCAGCCAACCTCTCCCTTTCGCACAACTGGCAGCCTGTGGCCCATTACAATAGTGATTATAAAATCTTACCCACTCCAGGTACAGGACATTAAGGTTGATAATGTCTCCATTATTTTTTAACGGCCCGTGGCAATGCTCGCGGCAGCCATGTTAATGAGACCTCTCAAGATGGCAAGCAGCGCCTCCTCAGGACACAAAATGCAATCACTCTTAATCCAGGACTTTAATTGCCGGCCAAGGCTGTCTAAGTGAATGCAGGCGTCCAGGTCTCTGCAGGCTCCAGCGTCGCACTGACCAACAGATAAAGCGGGAATCAAAACAAACGGACACGACAGGGACCGGGGTCAGTATCACAAATGAAAAAATACTTACACTGATAGTTTTCCGTTTGCTTTTCACTCCACTACTCAAATGTATACTTGGATTATTAGGTTGAATAGCAGTGTAATAGTATCGGGTTTATTGGTCGCAAACCCGCCTATAAAAAAAAAAAAAAAAAAAAACACGCTGGAGTCAAGATGCGAGGACCTGAGTGGACCACGTTTAGGCACACTGAGATTACTGTCGGGTTGTGTGCGGGTATCGTGGGGCATCTGTGGCTTGGCGTGTTTGGGGTGGAGCGCCGCGATGAAATTTCTTCGGCTCCTGCATTCGGAAACCCTCCCCTTTTTCTGTGTACCTCGTCCGTTCTCTGGTCGTGGCCCTTGGTGAAAGGACTGGCTCTGAGGAAGTTTGGCGGAATGCTGATGGTGGTAATAGTCCTGAGGTAATACCAAGTAAACGGGGCCACGCGACCAAATGGACAGTGGCCAAACACACTGGACTAGTCAAGGATTTGTTATTTATTAACCCTTTGCAAAAATGGATAATAAAGGTTAAGCAAATCACTGTATTACCACAACGGAATGTCGTTTGTGTCCACAATCCTTCCCTATCCACACAGCTTTGCACATATTTGTTTACGTTTTACAGAAATGAAACTTAAAACCACATGGTTAATTTACATAAACTAAGCGCTCAAAAAACAGCTCACTATTGTGCCCTGAGGTGGTTCAGCTTCTGTAGGACATCGGACACAACACGACTCAGTGGAATATGTGTTCTTTCTGTGACAGAGGGGTGTTCTGCTGATGGTGAGTCTGTTCTGCGTAAGTAGTTCTAGCTCCGCTGTTTCCTGCTTATCTGTGGTTTGTTTAAACTGTTTTCCACAATAGCATGAACTGACCGATGTCATGAACCCAGTGAATCAGGAATTACAGTGACGTGGTCCAATAAGAACGGCAACTAGAGCTCTTACATCAGCGTATCAACGTTTTCAGGCGTCCACACAGAGCCGAATCAGATCTGTACTCAGGATGAATTCGTGGGAGCTGTCAGCACCAGATCGTTCCGTTTCTGGAGCAGTTTTTCATCAGATTAGTGAAGACGAACACTGCATCCACAACGAAAACGACTCGAATATACTATACACTGACTTTGGCCCCATCCACACTAGTACATATTCAAGTCTAATGCCATATTCAGTCAGCGAGCCTGTGTGCCTATAGTGTGCGGGGAAAATACTGTGTCCTACATTAGTCCACTAAAATACACCTCTCTGCGACGGTAGCAGTTGTGATCTGGGAGGCTTAGATTAAAGGTACAGTATGTAACTTTCTGAAGGTTGCACATCACCTGCACGATTCTATGGAAACAGAAAGTAAAAACCAGACTTTACTTTGAACCCTGGTTTACACTTTTGGCATTTCCTGACCCCGACAAGAACAGCTGTGAAGTGAAAACCATTTAATGTGAATTCATCATGAAGCTCATTGAGAGAAGGCCAAGGTTTTGCAGCGCTGTCAACAAAGCAAAGAGTCCTGTGAGGATTTGAAAATAAAATATGTTACCCCTTTTTCCTCTACTACATAATTCCATATATTTTACTTCATTTGGTATCTTCTGTAAGTGTATAAAACGTCGAAAGCAGTGGATTTAAAGAGAAAATGCCAAACCTTTGACTGGTACATGCCAGAGTACTAACACTGTGCCGTTTGACATTTCATTGTTGACTTTCTGATTGTCTGATCACAAAAATAACTTGCTTCTTACTTTATAGAATATATTAATAGTAAATTTACACTTGAATATTGATACAGCAGCTCATCAACATTCCCTCGGGGTGTGAAGCTTAATGAAAGCACTACTCTGTCTGTAGCTCTGTTACTCACGTTCACTTAACATAGGGAGACCAGATTTCAAAATAAAAAAACTGGGACATGCCTGGTTTGGGTTGGTTTGTACCGTATTTTCCGCACTTTTAGGGGCTCTGGATTGTAAGACGCACTGTCATTAAATGGTCTATTTTTGAACTTTTTTCACAAATAAACCGCACCGGACTTTAAACGAAACACAACAGCTGGATGGGTGAGTGGGACTTTGTTTGGCACGTTCACAGTGACTCTGATTCAGATTCAGAAAACTTTATTGATCCCATAAGGCAATTCATTAGCAGCATCTCAGAGCACATCACAAACACAAACAAACACAAAGTGTGTCAGTCCATTGCCGTCCACCAGTGGAACTCAAAATAAAAAACAAATTGCAGTGTAAAACTTTCATAAAACTGTACCCTTAGAATTTAATAATTTAATAGCACAGGGCACAAAATAATTAGAAAACCGGTTGGTTTTCCGTATTGGAGCATAAAACCGACGCCCTGAAGGCATGAGGATAAAATCAGGAGCCAGAGGATGGAGGGGCTGAGCCAGGAGACCCTTGGATTTGCTCAGCACCTGCTCCTCCCACAAAGAGTGCAGGTCCCTGGACTCTGGGCTTTGTTCAGTTGTGGCGTGTAGGGAGGGTGCTGTCTGGGACCGCTGGGTTGTCGGCGTGTTCGCAGTGACTCAGTTGTTCAGCTGTGTCTAGAAGTGGCACATTGCGCTCGCTTTTTCGGTTCGTTCCTTCAGTTTCGTTCAGTTCTTTGTTGCCGTGGAGCGATGAGTGTGTCTGTGGGTGTCTTTCTTTGTGCGGTCACTGTCTGCTCCATGTGTGTTTGCGTGCGCTGCTTTGTAGTTTACTGAAGTCGTGCTGAGACACCCGAGTGGATTCGTGTATAGGGAGCTCTGGATTGTGGGGCGCGCAGTCGTTTTTTGATGGGGATGGAGGCTTAAGAGCGCGTCTAATAGCCCGGAAAATACAGTAATAGTAAAACTGTGAAATGAGTGCGTAATTAAGGAAAACTGTTCTGCACTCGACACTAGGGATGGGCATGATTAGTCGATTATGTTCATTTTTAATCGACAAACCGAATGTAGGTTTCTGTGCGTAGCGTAGAGTGACCAAACGTCTGTGAGAGTAGCTCAATGTCGATGACGAGGGCCCACCTCCCGCCCCCCGTACTTTGTCCTGGTTTTGACAAACGCAAATATGGTCACACTAACCTGTATTCCACTGAGTCGTGTCCTTTAGTCCAACAGAAGTTGAACCGCATTGGCGCACAAGAGCAGATTTTTTCTTAGCTTAGTTTATACAAATTAGCCATGCGGTTTTAAGTTTTGTTTCTGTGAGATTTGTGCAAATCTGCATTAAACACATTATAATGTCAAACGGGCTGATGTGGCTCTAGAGTGGTTACGGTTTATATGTCGTAAAGTTGAATTTATTTATGCAGATTAGTAGTGCAGATAGTAATAATAATGATAATTTGAATATAAAAACGTTAATGATTAATCGGTAATCGATCGTTAATTCTCCCGACTATCTATTAAGAAAAGTTAAATCGAATCCCCATCCCTAGTCAGTATAGTCACATTTTCTTTGTGTTTTGGTCATTTTGAAGCAGCTTTTCTGTATTTTACCTAAAGAAATGTCAATGTTTTCCTCTCTTTACAGTTGGCAGGGATCAGCTTGGTCAAACAAAGACATTTCTTGTATAAAACTGGGACATATCACTGGTTTTGGATGGATAAATCTGCTGGGACAGGGGACACGAGGCTCAAAACTGTGACCGTCCCGGGTAAAAAGGGACGTCGGGTCACCCTAACTTAACGTGATCTATATTCTAACATTATCTGACGAGAAAGAGCTGACTTGGTTGGAACTACGGGTGAATGATGAGGTGATTTGTGCCGTTAAAAAGTCTCCCGCGTATAAAATTACAGTCACAAGCCGGCTACCATTACTCTCGCCTTTTTTTTTGTTGTTGAAAATCAAACACCTAAACAGGACCACGGACGCTCGTATTGATCACAGGCTTCTGAAAATGTGTAAATCCATTTAGTATTTTTCCTTTCCTGTTTTCAAACGATCATAACATAGTATCAAATGGTCAGAGATGGTACATTTTGGTCAAATTTATATTCAAGTTCAGTTTTAATTTTCACTTTAGTTTAATTAAAATGCTCCGAATCACATTTCATTTCATCCGTATTTCCAGGACACGCAGCAAGAGCATTAGGCACCCCCTTTATCATGGTAAATCGAATGCCTCTATCCAGGTAGAAAATAAAATTATCAGGCCTTAGCTGCTTGGGTGGTCCATCTTGTTAGAAGTAAGGCTTATTTTTCTGGTTTGAAGGTGTCCGCGCAGACAGAAAAATCTCTTTCCTGGCTGCCTTTGTGCATAATTTGTGCCGTCTTCAGAGGCTGGAAGAGGTAATGCTCGGCGTACAGGCACCTCGCTCCTCTGCTTCCTCTCCTCTTTTATCTCCACTGTCTGTTCTTTCATTGACCCACTCGCTCCCCACATCATTATCTCTGCCTCCTCCCTTCCCCCACGCCGAAAATCTCCTCTTGGTGTGGTTGTAAGGCTGCAAGATTAATCGCAATCGAATCGGAATAGCAATTTGAGTGGACGTAATTAAAGTGCCATCATTTCCTCCGCAAACAACTAAATATCCGGAGTTATTCTGTGTAAAATCTGTGGACCGTGTAGTTTAGATCTGCACAAACATGGAATTCTTGTGTTGGTTTGTTAGTTCGTGTTTCAGTCTTTTATCAATTCTTCTGGCTGCGTTTTTGTCATAATAGGATTCAGTTCAGAAGAGAAGATAGTTTACTAATTATTGTGAGTACCGTATTTTTCAGACTATAAGGCGCACTTAAAATCCTTTAATTTGGTCAAAAATCGACAGTGCACCTTATAACCTTCTATATTAATTCTGGTTGTGCTTACTGACCTCGAACCGATTATATGCGGTACACGGCGCTCAAAAATCGGTCAAAATGTTTTAGTATGACTTTGGTAAACTACAAAGCTGCACCGCTTGATTGTTGGAGCATTGGCTACTGCAGTTAAAAGCCTCGCAGAGTCCGACAGAAGCTGAACCACATCAGTGCACAAAAAGCGAGTTGTTTTTTTCTGCGCTTATAGTTTATGTAAATTAGCCATGTGATTTTAAGTTTTGTTTCTATAAAATGTAAACAAATGTGCGCAAAGCTGCATTAAACACATTATTACTCAATGTATATGGGTCCGGTCAAGTGGTAACGGAGGGAAACAGGGGCAGATTTTTGACATTCAAATGTCTCTTATTCAGAAACTAGAGGGACTATTGAAATAAGTAAAGTATCAGAATGTAGGAAAGAGTTACACTCCAACAGGGTCAAGTTAAACCTGTGATATTCTTTCAAGTTGTTGACAAAAATATAAAAACTCATGTCGGTAACGGAGGGAATGAAATATGCAGCACTTTTTGGGCAATAAATACAAACAGTAATAACTAGCAGTTCTCACTTACATATCCTTAACAAACTGGTTTGAATATTTGCTTCATATAGTTTTCTACCATATGGTACAAGATTAGGTTGAAAAACCTCTTACTTTTTGAGTAATGAGATTTTTTATTAAGAAAGGTCATGGTAACGGAGGGAAAAGTAACGGAGGGAAAATTGTGCAAACAAGAAGAAGGTGCAGGATTTTACATAATTTGTCGCTTTTTTCTTCCAAATACTTTAATATTACTTCAAAATGAAAGGAAACTATTTCTATAAAATATGTCAGTCCTTCCAAGCAAATTTTTTATCATTTTAAATACATAAAAAAAAAAAAATAAATCATGTACCTTCATCAACAGTTCAAAGATGGAATAACACAAGATATGATGAAATACATCCATTTATTTACATGATTTTCAGGTCTTTGAAATTTGGGAAATAATTTTTGTTCCATGTTTCATACATGGTCTGTTTAAAACATATGGAACTTTAGAACCAAAAATGGTACAGAAAAAAGGTAAACAGTTTCATAAACTAGAGTACATATGTATCTGTTCAATACATTTTTATATCAGATGCATTAACTTGAATTTTTGGCCTTGCTCTGTATACTTCTGCTTGACCGGATCCATATTTGAGTCGTTATCCTAGGAAATAAAAAACAAACTTAAATTACTCACGCACATTCACATTCATAAAACACGTTCACCAAGACAGGAAGGCAACACCACGATCTGCCAAAGGATCGTGGACGCCTGGGCTAAGGATCAGTCTCAAGTGTCGTCCGTTTGTTTCTCTTAATGTTCCTTATAATCCGGTGTAATTTATGTATGAAAATAGACGAGAGAATTCAACGTCATTGATGTTGCACCTTATAATCTGAAAAATAGTAGTTTTCCATAATTCATTTTAGTTAAGTTTATCATTTTACTTCTTTGTTGGACAAGTGACATATGTAGGATGACCAGATCCAGATTTTCTAAATCAAAAAGTGGGACACCCGGGGTTTGAGGCGGCAGTTAATAATAAAATTGTGAAACGAGCGTGTAATTAAAGAAAATTATTTCACACTTGGCCCATTTATGACTAACATAGTGTATGTGAGTCAGTACAGTCACATTTGCTTGTTGTTTTGGTCATTTTTAAGAAGCGCTTCTGTATTTTACCTAAACAAATGACAATTTTTGCCTTTTTACTGTTGCTGGGTATAAACTTGGTCAAAAATAGGGACACGTGGAACATGCCTGGGACAAATCAATGATTTTAGATAAATCTGCTGGGACAGGGGACACAGGATTCTGGGACCTGGGACTGTCCTGGGTAAATAAGGACATTTAGTCACCCCAGACATACTTAGATGTAATTCCATAACTCTTACCTGGCAACCATACTGTAAACAAAGACCAATATTAATCTTTGAACATTTGGCACTTTGCAGCTGATGTCATGTAACACATTCTGATTCATGGTACATGATTCATGTATTCTGATTACTTGAGAGAATACTTTTACATCAAGTTGCATTTAAATTATAAATACGCAACATAGTTTTAATAACTGTTTTATATTTGTTTCACTGTTTTTAAAGCCTTTCCTGTCACTCACTGGAGGTGGAAACATCACACATGCACTCACCACAGGAGCAGAGTTGTCTTTTTTTCTCTCTGATTCTGAGCGGTCTGAAGCCTAAATTACACGATCAAATATTGTAATACCTCTGATTTCCAAAAAAGTACTCAAAATCAGCTGTCAGAATATGTGTTTTCGGTACATGTTACTTCCCAACTCTGTAAGCTGATCGCAGTGCTTGTCAGAAAAATTGAGATGAGACATTTTCCCCAAACCGTTGTGCGTCCCTTTGTGGTTCTGCTCTTCCATCCAGTGCTAGTCCTGTCATACGTGTCTCTCCATACACCCCTCCCTCCACCCTCTCTCCCTGACCGACTGACCCCTCATTGCCCTCTTGCCAGTCTCCATTATTTCTGGCTGCCCACTGGCCTGGTCACTCTTCTGGCCCCGGGGCCCCCAGCCAGTCCATGTTATGACAGACAACACTGGGCCGGCGCGCACATCTCCACACTAACACGTAGAGGTCAGAGCGTCGTACCTGTCCACAGCTCGCACGGACACACGCGTACACTCACACGGACACACATGGACACACACACACACGCCATGAATCACCGCGTATGGATAACTGCCAGACAGCGCCGGCCGTAACCTTAGATTCAGCTAAAGTGAGCGATGGGGCGCAGTGGACTAGAAATTCACCTTTCCCCGATGGCTGTGGAACAATGTCTTTTTCCTTCCAAAGGTCTTCCATGATGTGTTACCTCCTTGGCACTGGAGCAGTATGGTGCAGGTAAGTTTCCATCATCTTACGATTTGGACATATGGGCCCCAAGAGAGAGCAGTGGCTACGAGTTATAGGAACCTTTTGCCATCTGGTATCAAGAATTGTACGGTCCTCAGTGGAATCAAAGGCCTGTTAAAGCTTTTCTTTCAGATTTGCTGTTTTCCCAATGAATTGAAACACACATTGCAACACCAACAGCAAAAATAAAAATGACCTTTTTCCACATTTTTGCCACAAGAACTAAGAAAACAAACAATGGAATAAAAGTCAGCTACCAAAAACAAACCAGAAAAATATGACTAAATGTGAAATTACAATTTCTCCACATGCAAAGACTTGTGTTTATCTGTACTGCTGTCTGGCTTGTCAAATTACTTGTCAAACTCCACAAAGTATGCAGTATAAAACTCAAATTTGCATGAGCAGTGGGTGAATATTTTCTTCCTGTGTGTAAACATGAGGCCTGCTTGTGTCCGTAGATGCTCATGATCTGTGTTTTACTGCCTTGGCACCTGCACAAGAATGCAGGCCCTGTTTAGTGCCCTGTTTAACTGCATGGTGGCTGTTAACTACTGCTCGCCCGGGCAGTCTGTGGCTGGCATGGGCTGCTCCCGTGTTAATGACCACTCACAGTGAGTGCCCTGAGGGGCCCCGGAGCCAGCCAGGCCCTCCCACACCTCCAGGACCATCTGCACTCGGACACACCAAATATGCTCTGCATGTGATCCGTCTTGTGCTCCCATTGTCAGGCCTGGACGGGCCGGGGAGCCAAGTCCTCATTTATTATGTTCATTTCTGCACTTTAATGGGATGGGACTGCTACAGCCCAGGGTCCTGACATGCTTCTCTAACCTCCTTTTGGAAAAGCAAGTCTTATTGCCTGGGCTTATTACCCAGAACTTCAGCACTGGTGGATTAACAGCTAAAAACATTTTTTAAAATGACTGAATTGTCAAATCAGTAATTTCAAAATGTAATTTAGAGCAGTATGAATGACTACCTGGAACTGGTGTCTGTTACAGTTTAGTCTTTTGCTCATTATGCTCCATGATTATAAATGGAAAAAGCTGCTTTATATTAAGGTAATGTACAGTGACCCACCCCTGCGAGCATTTCTCAGCACAGATCCAAAGTCTGCGTCCTGCCACAGGGCGGCTGTTAATGACCATTAGGCCTCGTCCACCTCTGCGCTGACCGAACACGCTCGCTCCGTCCTGACAAGATGCTCTCTCCGCGGTAGTTGGTCAGCAGTTGGTGTTGGTGCGTGTGTCTGGCTCCCGCTCTGGTCCAGGGCAGTGGCCACACCACAGGCCGGGGCCCCGGGCTCTGCCACACCAGCGTGACATGTTAGGGAGGAGTGCCAGGGACATGATAGCACATCCTGCCTCCTGGACACATGTAGTGGGAGAGAGAGCTGTCAGCCTGGGCAGATGGGCAGGCATCAGTCCAACCACACTGGAGCTCCGGAACGCTGCTCTGGCAACTGTCGCCTCGCCGCATGCACAGCTCCCTGGCACAAACTGAGGCCAGGTGTCCCCGCAGCAGCAGAGTCATGCTTCAGCAACAGAGACATCTGAGCCTCCTCAACATTAACTGTTATTTTATATGTAAAATAAACACAACACCCAAACAGAACTTAAATCTAGAGTCGCGGCGTAACTATGGCTCTGTGAGTCTTGGATAACCTGTGAGTTAGGCTACTGTTCCTGCGCATTTCTTACCCTAAACTAACTGTGCAGCAAGAAATAACTTCACATCAGTCTCCAGTTGATATGATTTAGCTTTGAAAGTTACTCCAAAGTGCTCACAGATAAAAGTTTCAGTCTTTCTAGGTCAATAAGTGCGGTCTTGAACTTGCCCGGGTACAGCTCTCCCTAAGTGCCTGTCTGGACTTATCATCCCAGCGCTAATGTATTGCCGTATAAATCTGTGTTGTGGAATGTTGTGTAGAGCTCAGAGTGATTTGTGAGTGTGTAGGTGCATGTTTGGCCCTCTGCATACATCTCCTACAATATCATTACACGTGTTCGCATCACAAACACACCTGTACTTGTGTGAGCAGTGGTGTGTGCAGCACTAGCCAGACCTGCTACGAGGGAGGGCCATTAATCTTGGCTAAATCAAATAAATCAAGAGCACTTTAGAGAAGAGCTGTCAGGGTAATTGTTGTGATAGCCCGTCTCTGGCTTCTCGAGGGGGAGCGCTATTGGAAATTGTGCCAGGGAATGCACGCTCACTGACACCCCCAAAATGCAAGGACTCACAAAGGAAGTGTACGACCACCTCAACCGCCCTGCGCTACCGTTCGCTAATGTGCGCTTTCCTGCTCGCTAACACATTTAACACTGAATATTACAAGAAGGATGATTAGCATTGTGCATTTCAATTTTTTGCCGAAGCGTTGTTTACCGTGTTTCACTTGAAGCAGATCTATTCCGCAAAATCGACTTTTCAGCGCTTTTAAACGGCCACTAAACACCAAAATCACTTTCTTCTACTGATTAGCTGTGTAAATGGGTCTAAACTAGAAATGTACACCTATCCCTGGCCTTATTTTGGTGTTTTAGTGCCACTTTTGGGTCAAAAGCTGTGTCTGGAACAGCCACTTTAGGATCAGGATCAGCCCTATGTTCTCACAGCTCTGTTTCTTCATTTCTGAGATTTTTATTATTTCTTAGGTTTTTCCCAAAGCAAAACTCTGAATCATCCCTTTAAATGTGGTATAAAAATAAAAATTACTTGATTCCGAGTCATTTCAACCTAGGATCCTTTTGTCGACAGCTGCTGGAGAACAGGTTGGGTGTAATTGACGACCAAACTGGGGATAAAATTTGACGCAAATTGATGATCAAGGAAATGTGGGACCATAGGGCCTAAGTTTAGAAAGAAAAAATAACACTTAGAAATGTGGGAACATAAGCACAACAATCCAACACGGCGCAGACTCTTTGCATCATGACCTCTACATTACTGTACATCTGTAGGCGACTGCTGCTGGAGAATAAGTTGGGTGTAATTGACTAGGGCCTAATTTTGGAAAAACAAACTAAGAAATCTTAGAAATCATGGGACATAAGGCTGAGGGAACATAGTTAATACATTTTTATTAATTACATTTTGCATTTATATAGCGCCTTTCAAGATTCCCAAAGCGCTTTATAGTATTATAAGTGGCGGTAAACTCCTACTGTAACCACTAACGGAAGTGAGGCTGCCTATCTGCACCATCGGCCCCTCCAAGCACCTCCAACACTGACGCACACTCCACTTTTATTCTAGGCAATGTGGGTGAAGTGTCTTGCCCAAGGACACAACAGTTTTTTTTTTGTGACTGCCACCTCACTGTGGCACCTGGAATTCCCAGTGTCTCCCATCCAAGTAGTGCCCAGGCCCGGCCCTGCTGAGCTTCTGAGATCTGACGAGATCAGGCTTTGACAAGTCGGTAACGTAGTGGGGACATAGACACGCTCCCGTCTTAGTCCAGCCCGAAAATTCAAATGTCATGGACGTAGTTGATCCTAACGGCTGCCAATGCGTCAGATACAGGTTATTACGTGACGAGCGCAGCCACTGGTGTCTGCAGGAGGTGCATGAGGAGTCCCTCTCAGCCAAACCGCTACCTGACACCACTGGTCACTGCGATGTCCCGCCGTGTCTGGAGAAAAGGGAAACGGCGTGATCCGAGCGCAGATGTCCACTCTGTTTCAAAGTCCGGAGTGCACCAGTCTGCGCCGTGTTGGATTGTTGTGGCGGGAGCGTGCTTATGTTCCCACATTTCTAAGTGTTATTTTTACTTTCCAAACTTAGGCCCTATGGTCCCACATTTCCTTTATCATCAATTGGCATCAGATTTTATCCCCAATTTGGTCGTCAATTACACCCAACCTGTTCTCCAGCAGCAGTCGACTGCAGATGTAATGCAGGATCCTAGGTTGAAATGACTCTGAATCATCCCTTTTAAATGTGGTATAAAAATAAAAATTACTTGAACCAGAGTTTCATTTTGGGAAAAATCTTAGAAATGAAGGAACTGTGTAGAGCTGTGGGAACATAGAGCTGACCCTGATCCTAAAGAAGCTGTTACAGACACGGCTTGGACCCAAAAGTCAGATTAACATGTTTCTCACACACAAATTAACAAATATGCACTAAAATACCAAAATAAGACCAGGGATAGGTATACATTTCTATTTTAGACCCATTTACACAGCTAATCAGTAGGGGAAAAAGTGAATTTGGTGTTTAGTGGCTGTTTAAAAGCACTGAAGTCGATTTTTGTGGAATAGATCTGCTTCAAGTGAAATTAGGCCCTATGTTCCCACATTTCCTTTATCATCAATTTGCGTCAGATTTTATCTCCATTTCTCCCAATTTGGTCGTCAATCACACCTAATTTATTCTCCAGCAGCAGTCGACTTCAGATGTAATGCAGAGGTCACGGTGCAAAGGATCCTAGGTTGAACTGATTCTGAATCATCCCTTTAAATGTGGTATAAAAATAAAAATGACATGACTTAGAGTTTAATTTTGAGAAAAATCTTAGAAATAAGGGAACACTGGGCTTGACCCCATTGAGGCTGTCAGTCGGCTGTCAATCATCGCTGCCAGAGCCTGCCCCACACCTGCTCCCCCCAACCCGCCAGGCACCACCCACTCTGGAGAATTTTTTTTCCACGACCTACATGCTCACAAATGCACACAAATGTTCTTCTTGTCATGTGAAAATTGTGTATGAACTGAAGAAGCAGCGACGCACATCAGCTGTTACAGAAGTGGGACCAAGTCTTGGTTTTGCAAGTCCCTAGTAAGTCACAAGTTTTTGACCTCAAGTCCAAGTCAAGTCCCAAGTCAAATACAGGCAAGTCCAAGTCGAGTCTCGAGTCACTGGCCCATAAGTCCAAGTAGAGTCCAAGTCGTCTACTTTGAGCTTCAGGTCATTTCAAGTCTTTAGATTTTTGCAATTTATTTGACTTTTAAGGTAAATTGTACTTAAAAATCATAATGTGAATATTTACAAAGTGTATAAGAGTTGTAGAAATGAATTTAGTACATTTTTCCTTTTTAAATGTCTTGACAAGATCTTCGTGTGAATCATTACAGTCGGTATAAAAAGAATTCAGATTTAAAAGTCCTTCTCAAGTCACATAAGTCAATCCCACCACTCTATTCCCTACGACTCTGCACCCACACGTTCCTTCTTACGGACGTTGCTGCCACTGCCCCACAAAAACGCCACGGCCAAAAACCTCGCCCTTCTCCTTCTCAATCTCCTCCTTAAAACAAATAAGCTGAACATGTTCTGGCTCCGGTACAACAGCAACTTTAAAATCTCCAGGTGCTCAATGCTGTGTCCATGTTTCGGCGACTTCCAGAAACACTGAACACGTCGTCGTGTCCTCCAATGTGCACACGGGACACTTACGGGGCGTTTAAAGTTGGTACTGGAGATCACATACAGGTTGCATTTCATTTGAAATGTGTACAACCTCGCAAAAAAAATGGATTTCACAAAAAAATCTAAATGGAGCGTTGCAGTCTGAATGTAGTCATAGATCACACACAACTGTCACAGTGAGATTCATACGCTTATGTATTAACCAGTGTTGGGAGTAACGCGTTATAAAGGTAACGAATTACAGTAATGCATTGCTTTTTGCTGTAACGCAGTAATGTAAGGCATTACAGGGGAAAAAATTGTAATATTTTACTTGGTACAAATGTGAGTAACGCGCGTTACAATGCTTTTTTAACCTGGATCGAAGTGGTGTGTTTTTCTTCATACAAATTCGCTAAAATCACCGCGATATCAGCAGCGGGGAAACACCGGAGATGTGGCCGAGTAGACCTTCAGGTAACCGCGGGGAAAGGACCGACACAGAACTCTGTGCTGTTTAGACCTGGCTTAGACCTGGGTCAGTTCTGGTTTAGACCTGGTTTACAGTCGTCCGAAGTGCTGTATGTTTGCAAGTTTTCTCTCTGACAAAACCCACAACGTCGACAAAACGTTCTGCACTGACAAAGGCTCCTGCGCTCGCACCCAAAAGGCAGAGGAAGATGCTCACTATCGCACAAAAAGTTGGACTTCTGGACACGCTGAAGGAAGGTAGAAGTTACGTGCTGTAGCAGAGTCTTACACGGGTCTTGTACCCGCAAATAGTTGCTGAAATCAGGGCCGCGAGCCCGCGGAGCACGGTGTCCATAAAGAGCGATCGGGTGACAGCCGCTCTTACCTCCGTGAGGTGTGGAGCAGAGCCGCTCCTTTCTCCTGCGGTCACCTTCAAGACCGTCCCGACAGTGAGTCCTGTTTTAGTCCTAGTTCAGTTCTGGTTTAGTCCTGGTTTTGTTCTGGTTTAGTCCTCTGGTTTAGTCCTGTTTTAGTCCTAGTTCAGTCCTGGTTTAGTTCTCCTCTTCAGTCCTGGAATCAGTCCGAGGTTAGTCCTGTTATAGTCCTGGTTCAGTCCTGGTTCAGCTCTGGTTTAGTCCTGGTTTAGACCTGGTTTAGACCTGGTTTAGTCCTGGTTCAGTCCATATACGGCGCAAAAGTTCAGCATCTTCGCAGTTATTTTGGTGAGAGTAACTTAAAGTAATGCAATAGTAATGTAATGCCTTACATTTTAAATGCAGTAATATTGTAATGTAACGAATTACTTTGAAATGACAGTAATAGGTAATAAATAACACATTACGTTGTTAAAGTAACTTGCCCAACAGTGGTATTAACACAATCTTCCAATGCAAACGATGAAACATGTCAAGCATCTTCTTGTGTGTATATTTATGTTTATGGCGTGTAGTTATGCACATTCAAAAGAAACCTGCTGCTTTTCACAGAAGCCACGTTGGCGTTGCAAGAGACGGTACAGATAATGAGGACAGAGATCGGCCCTCAGTCTTTCTGCACCAGTCAGGGTTAAATGACGATCTTGGCACCTTGGTAACAACCATTTTGGAGCGGATAATTCTGCTTCTATTCACTGCGGTGCGTGCCTTTGCCTTGCTGTCAAAAATCAGCCATTACAAGTCCTTGAAATTTTGTATTCTGCCTTTGGATGCGCTCCATCTAAATCTGCACTGAAAGTCAAAGGGCGTATTTGTGTGATATTGGTTGTCTTTTTTTTTTTTTTTTTTGAGCATTGAGCATTCATGTTTGGATGGTTTGCTAAGTCTAAACAAATATAAACCCTTTTATAACTCGTCTTTAATCAAAAATATCAAGGCTGTGCATGTGAATTTGCGAGAATGTTCTTTTTTTGTGATTGACGTGCTTTTGGTTAGATTCGGAATATTTCGTCAATATTTCCTTCGGGTGTGATGATAACTGCAGGCGCCACTACTGTCAGAAGATGGACTTTTGCTGGGATGTTCCACAGTGTGGCATTAAACAAATATATCTTGTATTTATTCATTTAGCCGAGAGCGATGGATGAATTTAATTATTTATGGAAGAAAGCCATTCAGGACTGGAACTCTGTAACGCAGACCTGGGACCAAGTCTTTGTTTTGTAAGTCTCAAGTCTTTGACCTCAAGTCCAAGTCAAGTCCCAGGTCAAATACAGGCAAGTCCAAGTCAAGTCTCGAGTCATTGGCCCATAAGTCCAAGTCATCTGCTTTGAGCTTCAAGTCATTTCAAGTCTTTAAACCAAAGTTATTTGACTTTTAAGATGAATTGTACCGTATTTTCCGCACTATTAGTCGCTCTGGATCATAAGACGCACCATCATTAAATGGTCTAGTTTTCAAACTTTTTTCACAAATAAATCGCACTGGACTTTAAACGAAACACAACAGTTGGATGGGTCAGTCGGACTTTGGTGCGTTCACGGTGACTCTGGGCTTTGTTCAGTTGTGGCGTGTAGGGAGGGTGCTGTCTGGGACCAACGGATCGGTCGCAATGACTCAGTTGTTCAGTTGTGACTCAAACTGGCACATTAGACTCGCTTTTTCGGTTCGTTCCTTCGTTCCGTTCCTCGTTGGCGTGGAGTGATGAGTGTGTCTGCGGGTGTTTTTCACTGTGCGGTCGCTGTCTGCTCCATATGTTTAAAACCAATATAACTTTAGAACCAAAAATGGTACAGAAAAAAGGTCAACAGTTTCATAAACTAGAGAACATATGTATCTGTTGAATACATTTTTAAATCAGATGCATTAACTTGAGTTTTTGGCCTTGCTGTTTACTTCTGCTTGACCGGGCCCCTATTATACTTTACGCTCCCATATATCATAAGATGCTCGTGCCGGTTGGACGGTCCACGTGGCGTATGGGAGGGGAGGTTTGCGCTTTCGTGGCCCGCGGGTTGGGGAGCCCTGATGTAGGTGATCTGCGGAGAACACCATATATGACATGTCGGAATAGCGATACTAAAAATTGTCGGAAAACCGGCACGTGTAAATGGAGGCACGTCAGAATAGGCCGTCACGACCGCTCGTATTGATCACAGGCTCCTGAAAATGTGCTGTTTTAAATACATTTTGTGTTTCCCGGTGTTGTTGTTTGCATTGTGCATTGTGTCACCATTGTAACTGCTGAACATTCCACCTTAGAGATGCACACAGAACACCCCCTGCACGGTGTCACTGCAAAGTATCAATAGTGGAGGAGAGTTACAGACCGGAGCGTCATGACCGCTCCGTTTAAACTGAGATTTGGATTTGTAAAGCCATAACAGACACATGGAGTCTCAGGTTATTATCATATGGAGACCCCTCGGGCGGCCGTTATGTCAGCGGTGAGTCCAGCGGTCAGGACGACACTCGGCCAAATGAGCCCATTGTTCAGCGCAGTTCCATCCCCAATAAAACATCTCCGCGGTGTTGCCGATGTAACACAAAAGAGCTTCCCCTTTCACTTGATTTTTCCCGTGTGTTTGAGCATCTCGCCCCAGTACAGGTTTACTAGTGTCGTGGAAGCAGCTCTATTCTTTTATCTTTTATTTTTAATTATAGTGGTCCCTCGTTTATCGTGGGGGTTACGTTCTAAAAATAACCCACAATAGGCAAAATCCACAAAGTATTCAGCTTTATATTTTACAATTATTATATCTGTTTTAAGGCTGTAAAACCCCTCAGCACACACTTTATACACTTTTCTCACGCAGGACACCGCTGCATTCAGACTGCAGCCTGAAGTGACCCAAATCCCATTTCTTTGGCCCCTATGTGGCCTGGATCTGATCTTTTAATGACCTGGTTTTAGTCCTGGTTTAGATCTGGTTTTAGATTTGGTTTTAGACCTGGTTTTAGTCCTGGTTTAGATTTGGTTTTAGACCTGGTTTTAGTCCTGGTTTTAGATAAATATAATATATAATAATAAATAAAATAAATATAAATATAATATAAATATAATATAAATATAAATATAATATAAATAATATAAATATATAGCCCAAAATGTAAAAACAAGAAAATACCGCCGTGTAATCCACTTATTTCAACAAAGTAACTGTAATCCAATTACCACTCACTGAAACAGTAACTGTAACTGAATACAGTTACTCATAATTTGTACTCTGATTACGTAACTCCGGTACATGTAATCTGTTACTCCCCAACACTGTGTATACAGACACGTAAAGTGGATTTGGATTAACCACAGAAGTCAATGAAATAAGAAAACACACCATAAAAAGAATAATACAGTTAATGTTGGCTGCACTGGAAAAAAACAGTATCTAGATAAATTAAAATGATTTAAATTAAGAATATTTGACTTTATTTGAGTAGATTTAACTTGGCAAGTAAGTAAAATAATCTACCAATGGAATAAGTGTTTTTTATTAATTCAAGCAACATTCGATTTTGTTTTAAGTGCAAAAAGTTGTTGTTTCTGTTATTTTAAGTGTAGCAAGATGTATTTTCATATTTTAAGAAAAAAAAATCATCAAATAATTTTACTTGTCAAGTGAAATTTACTCAAATCGTGATGAAACTTTCTTAATTCAAGTCATTGTAACTTGACTAGATGTAGTTTTTTTTGCCGTGCTCGTCGTGTCTGCGAAGTTGTTCACGGAAAGCCGTTGCGTTTTACCGTCACGGCACTTTCTCGCTCTGAATGAAATGAGCCGCTAAGTGTTTGGATTTTTTCTTTTTTTAAAACCGTTCGCGCGCGGGAAAAACGTCCAAAATTGTTCTTTTAATTGAACGTTAGTCCACACGGCCTGAAAAAGTGAAAAATACCAAGTAGACGCGGATGGATGCTTCTTCTGTTCGTGGATTTGACCGCTCTCTCTTTCCTGTCTCACTCTTTGTCTCTGTTTCCGTGTCTCTGTCTGTCCCCCTCTTCTCTTCTTTCCCTGTCTGTCTTCACTCCTTTGTTTGTCTCTTTCTCCATCACCCCTCTCGCTCTCTCTTTTCCTCTCTCCGTCTCTGTCTGTTTCGCTGTCTCTCTCCCTTTCTCTGTCCGTCTTTTTCCCTCTTTGTCTGTCTCTCTGTCTCTCTTTTTCTTGCTCTTTCTTTTCTGTCTCTTTTGCCGTTTCTCTCTTCTTTTCTCTCATTCTCTTTTCTTTCTCTTCTCTTTCCCTCTTCTCTTCTTCTCTCTCTCTGTCTCTGTCTCTTCTCTCTCTTTCGCTCTCCCTGGTTCGCTCTCTTTTTCTCTTCTTTCGCTCTCTCTCGTTCTCGTTCACTTCTCTCTCCTCTCCCTTCTTTCTCTTCTCTCTCTTCTTTATCTCTTCTCTCTCTCTTCTCTTTTATCTCTTTATCTTTCTCTTCTCTCTCCTTTCTCCTCTCCCTTCTTTCTCTTCTCTTATCTCTTCTCTTTCTCTATTCTCTCTCTCTCCTCTCTCTCTCTTTCTCTTCTCTTCTTTCTCTCTTATTCTCTTCTTTCTCTCTCTTCTTTTCTCTCTCTTTCTCTTCTCTTTCTTCTCTATCTCCCTCTTCTCCTCTCTCCTCTCTTCTCCATCTCTCTTCTCTCTCATGTTGTTCTCTCTTTTCTCCTGTCTCTTTCCCTTTCTGTCTCTTCTCTCTCCATCTTCTCTTCTCTGCTTCTCTTTTCTCTCCTTCTCTTTCTTCTCCCTTCTCTCGTTTCGAGTCTCTCTCTTTCTCTTCTCTTTCTCTCTCTCTCTCTTCTTTCTCCCCTCTCTCTCTCTCTTCTCTCTCTCTTGCTCTTCTCTTTCTCCCTTCCTCTCGCTTTCTCTTCTCTCTTCTCTTTCTCTGTCTGGTGTCTCTTCTCTTTTTCTCTTATCGTCTTCTCTCTTTCCTTTTCTCTTTCTTCTCTCTTTTTCTCTCGTCTCTCTCTCTCTTCTCTCTCTCTCTCTTCTCTTTCCTCTCTCTCATTCTCTTCTCTCTCCTTTCTCCTTTTTCTCCCACTCTTTCTCTTCTTTCTCTCTCATTTTCTTCTCTCTTCTCTTTCTCTTCTCTCTTCTTTCTCTTCTTATTCCCCCCCTCTTCTCCTTTCTTTCACTCTCTCGTTCTTTTCAGTCTCTCCTTTCTCTTCTCTCGTCTTTCTCTTCTTATTCTCCCCCTCTCTTCTCTTCTCGTTTCTCCTCTCGCTTTCTCTCCCTCTCCTCTTATTTTCTCTTTTTCTCTCTCTATCGCTCGTCTCTTTCTCTCTCTTCTCCGTTTCTCTGACTCTCTCTCTCTCTCTCTCTCTCTCTCTCTCTCTCTCTCTCTCTGAAATGAGAACGGATGGAGGGATTCCCAGTGTCTGTGCCAAGATGGATGAGCCGCGTGCCTTTGCCTTTAATTGATTGAGGACTGGAATTCAGTTAGAGATAATTGAATCATGAAAATCATTAAAAGCTCAAGTGCACAAGATAATTAGGAGACTAACCAGGTTGTAATCAAGACTCCACAAATCACCGCAAGAACACGGACTTCCCTGTGCGTCAGACTTTATCTTTCCTGTACTTTTTACTCCTGTACTTTTTAAGGTGGAAATGACAAATTAGACACTCATTT
The DNA here is from genome assembly GCF_026225935.1 of Boleophthalmus pectinirostris. Lineage (NCBI taxonomy): Eukaryota > Metazoa > Chordata > Actinopteri > Gobiiformes > Gobiidae > Boleophthalmus > Boleophthalmus pectinirostris. Next base: position 36,435,899 of record NW_026571190.1, read on the forward strand.
ATTATGCAAATTTGATATTTTTGAGCCACTGTGTTTTAACGCCGGAAGAGGTTTTAGAGTCATCCATGCACGTTTGAGTACCGTATTTTTCGGATTATAAATCGCAATATCAATAATGTTGAATTTTCTCGTCTATTTTCATACATAAGACGCTCCGGATTGCAAGGAGCATTAAGCGAAAAAAACGGACGACACTTGACTGATCCTTAGTCCAGGCGTCCACGATCCGTCGGCAGATCGTGGCGTAATTCGCCCGGCGTTTCCTCCGTCTTGGTGAATGTGTTTTATGAATGTGAATGTGGGTGGATCATTAAAGTTTGTTTTTTTTATTTCCTACGAGGTCGACTCAAATATACATTGAGTAATAATGTGTTTAATGCAGCTTTGCGCACATTTGTTTACGTTTTACAGAAATGAAACTTAAGACCATGTGGCTCATTTGCATAAACTATAAGCGCTGATAAAAAAAAAAAAAACTTGCTTGTTGTGCACTGAAGCCGTCAGCTTCTGTTGGACTAAAAGACACGACTCAGGCTATGTTTACATTAAAATGAATCACCGTATCAGAAATGATTTGCGTCCAGACACGTTGTTTCTGTGTCCACAAGTCTTCCTTATCCACACAGCTTTGAGCATATTTGTTTACGTTTTACAGAAACTGAACTTAAAACCACATGGCTAATTTGCATAAACTGAGCGCTCAAAAACTCAGCTCGTTATTGTGCGTGAGGGGTGTTCTGCTGACGGTGAGCCTGTTCTGTGCTTCTGTCGTGTTGGAGATGATTCATGTTAAACTTTTCAGAGATTATACATCTGCAGGTTGTACACATAGACTGTATATATAAATAGACATATATTTTAGCCTCTTAGCGTTTTGGCGGTGAATTACTTCACAGCACATAGACCAACATCAGCGTTTTCAGGCGTCCACACGGTGCCGGATCAGATCTGTACTCAGATGAATTCATGGGAGGTGGCAGCACCAGATCATTCCGTCTCTGGAGCCGTTTTCCATCGTATTAGTGTGAATGAACACTGCGTCCACAACGAAAACAACTTGAATATGAACTAGTGTGAATGGGGACTATGGAATATGAGTGTTCTTTCTGTGACAGAGGGGTGTTCTGCTGTTGGTGAGTCTGTTCTGTGTTTCTATCACGTTGGAGATGGTTCATGTTAAATTTTTCAGAGATTATACGTCTGCAGGTCGTACGCATAGACCGTATATATGAATGGACATATATTCTCTGTAGCATTTCACTGATTTCATAAATGCAACACAATATAGTCTTTTATACAAAGCACACAGGTAAACAAAAAAAAAAAAAAAAAGATATGCGGTGTTATCCTCATTTTAGAGTCGAAGGGTTTCGTGGCTCCAGGTGTTTTCTTTTCTGTCAGAGTTGGTCCAAATGGCTGTTTGAGTATTTAAGTTTGGTGAGTCCTGGTTTACATGGAACGCCAGGTTTAAATTCTAGCCTCCTAGTGTTGTGGCAGTGAATTACTTTGCAGCACATAGACCTCAACGCAGATCCATAAATCAAAAACAACAGCGACGACGGCGGCAGTGTGCGTTGAGTTGACTCAGAACTATAATTCGCCCTTCACACCACGAGACTCCTGACTTCGGTAGCCGTAATGCTCTGATCATCGATCAAGCGGTGCGGTTTCGTAACTTATCAAAGTCGTACTAAAACATTTTGACAGATTTTTGAGCGCCGTCTTCCACATAAAATCAGTTAGGTCAGTAGCACAAACACAATCAATACATAAGGCGCACTGTTGATTTTTGAGAAAATTAAAGGATTTTAAGTGCGCCTTGTAGTCCGAAAAATACGGTAATTCAGCGATCTGTACACAAAAACTTGACAAACCTGATGCGAAGTGCAGTATTTTCATTAGTAGAATACATGATGATTATGTTGTGGTGGAGCTCTGAACGGGAAGAGACTTAGGGCAGGGAGCAAAGGTTGTTGTGACGAAACCCAAAAACTTGAAACCCATAAAACATGTTAATACGTTATTTTTTTGCGATTTATTGCATTTTCAAAACAATAAAAGGTAACATGGTGATCTAAATGTTATGTATTTGCCATTCCTCCTTTAAAATAAATGAACAAATCGTCTGTTTTTCGTCCGTCTTGACACATGATGTTAAGTATGGACATCAGACTGTTTATTTCCACCCACGTTCCTGAGGCCCACATGAACGCGGCGCTGTTTACGACCGATACTAAACCACCAAACCAAGTCATAATTAGAAAAAGATGAAAACCTGTCTTGACGCTGCCTTTCCCCTTCCTGTATTTATTAATTTAGCGATTGTGTTTTAATATTTGTGTTTGATCTAATTGGTGTAAGAGCGGCTCCTCTTTGCTGCAGATTCTCAGGGTCATCGGCAGGTCAGTGTTCTACTTCATTACTCCGTCCAGGGAAATGAGAAGCTGATTAGTTTGGGCCTGACCTTGGGCTACGGCGCTAAGCTCTGTCCAACCAGCGCTCTCCACGAGTCCAGCGTCTCTGAAATCATCACCGTTTTCTGAGTGTATGAAAAAGAAAAGCATGTGGTAGGAATTATAAGTAAGTCTTCGTTTTTATTACAGTAGTTGAAACAGTTGAAGTTAACTATTTATACAGAATCTAGTCACTTCTACACATTGTCAATCTGGAACGGCTCTCGCTGAAAACGTCTGGAAAAAAACAGAGCGTCATAAGTAGGGATGGGCATGATTAGTCCATTAATCGATAATTGATCGCTAAGAATTTCGTCGATTACGTTCATTTTTAATCGACAAACTGAGTGTAGGTTGCTGTGCGTAGCGTAGGGTGACCAAACGTTTGTTTTTCCCCAGACATGTCCGTTTTTCACAGCCTGTCCTGGCCGTCCGTTTTTGTTTTTTTGTTTTTTTTGTTTACAAAGTGCAAATGTCCAGGTTTTCATGATCTTTTATTGGGTCCATTAAACTATCGTAGCTCTCTGTGACTCAGAAGGAGCGAGCAGACACAAACAGTCGGTCAGCCTGTAACACGCCAAAGCTCAAATTTGCATTTAACGATGACTTGTACAAGAAATTCCTCGCTTTCGGTCCTGGTCGGAACAAGTGGGCCCAGTCAAGCAGAAGTAAACAGCAAGGCCAAAAATTCAAGTTAATGCAGCTGATATGAAAATGTATTCAACAGATACATATGTACTCTAGTTTATGAAACTGTTTACCTTTTTTCTGTACCATTTTTGGTTCTAAAGTTACGTACGTTTTAAACAGACCATGTATGAAACATGGAACAAAAATTATTTCACAAAAAGACCTGCAAATCATGTAAATAAATGGATGTATTTCATCATATCTTGTGTTATTTGATCTTTGAACTGTTGATGAAGGTACATGATTTAAAAAAAAAAATGTATTTAAAATGATAAAACATTTTCTTGGAAGGACTGACATATTTTATAGAAATAGTTTCCTTTCATTTTGAAGTAATATTTAAGTATTTGGAAGAAAAAAGTGACAAATTATGCAAAATCATGCACCTTCTACTTGTTTGCACAATTTTCCCTCCGTTACTTTTCCCTCCGTTACCATGACCTTTCTTAATAAAAAAAAAAATCTCAATCTCTCAAAAAGTAAGAGGTTTTTCAACCTAATCTTGTACCATATGGTAGAAAACTATATGAAGCAAATATTCAAACCAGTTTGTTAAGGATATGTAAGTGAGAACCGCTAGTTATCACTGTTTGTGTTTATTTCAATAGTCCCTCTAGTTTCTGAATAAGAGCTATTTGAATGTGAAAAAATCTGCCCCTGTTTCCCTCCGTTACCGCTTGACCGGACCCAAGTGTGAGTCCATGTGCACAGTGTACAAAACAGGCACAGATGTTTCGGTGTTCAGTGGTGGTGACCAGGGACCTCAAAGCACCAGGACATTAAAAAGCTTTGCCAGGTGAGAGTAGCTCAATGTATATATGAATGGACATATATTCTAGCCTCTTAGTGTTTTGCCAATGAATTACTTCACGGCGCATAGACCTACATCAGCACATCAACATTTTCAGGCGTCCACACAGTGCTGGATCAGATCCGTACTCAGATGAATTCGTGGGAGCTGGTGGCATCAGATCGTTCCATTTCTGGAGCCATTTTCCATCAGATTAGTGCAGACACTGAAAAACATGAAAAAGCTTTGCCAGGTGAGAGTCGCTCAATGTCGATGAAGAGGCCCCACCCCCCGTACGGTGTCCTGGTTTTGACAAACACAAATATGGTCACACTAACCTGTATTCCACTGAGTCGTGTCCTTTAGTCCGACAGAAACTGAACCGCATCAGAGCCAAGAGCTGCTTTTTTCTTAGTTTATGCAAATTAGCCATGCAGTTTTAAGTTTCGTTTCTGTGAGATTTGTACAAATCTGCATTAAACACATTATAATGTCAAACGGGCTGATGTGGCTCTAGAGTGGTTATGTTTATATGTCGTAAAGTTGAATTTATTTATGTAGATTAGTAGTGCAGATAGTAATAATAATGATGATAATTTTAATATAAAAACATTAATGATGAATCAAAAATCGATTGTTAATTTTCCCGACGATCGATTAAGAAAATTTAATCGAATGCCCTTCCCTAGTCATAAAGAATCTGATTAAATCTAAAACCAGAAAATCAAACATTTGTTACATCCAGTTGAGAAAAAAGCACAGATTTCTTTCCTGTCCACACATGCACACAGCTCTTACCTTCTGCACCTTTTTCACAAACTAAATAGTCCGTATTGATGCTAAAATAGACTGAAGTAAATCTGTCAGCGTCGACATGTTTGTTTTGGTTCATTTGTGCTCTTCGACTTTGGCTTCAGCACAAACTTCAGTGCCGCAGGAGTCCTTCGAGATAGATTTTCTCGAGTTTGTGAACGTACAAATATCCCGAGAATCCATTTTGCGCCGCGAGGTTGCCTCAGACAGAGCAGTGCTTACAGTTAACATCACACCCCCAGAGAAAGTTGACGACATCAGCGGCAAAGTATCAATAGTTGTGATGATAACTGTGGGGGGCAAGGACCAGTTTTTCTGATTAATTACATTGTACTTTGCCATGAAATTTCAGAAGTGTAAATTCCCAAATATGGAACCAGATCATTTCTATTACTAACTAAACCAAAGATTATCCTCTGGTCAATTTCATTCTCTCCAGCAACTACGTCAGGAATCAGAATGCACAAGATTGTTTGCAACAATGAAGTTTAACGTACATCGCGGCCGTTGTGAAAAAAGTCTATTTAATACAGATTGGGGGCAGCTAAAATGAATATTGTTCAACTGCAGATTTTTGTTGTAATGTAATGTTGTAATCTTAACCTGATTCATCGGCCGGTTTCACTTTTAGAAACCGTCTGACCTCGCAGCATCAGGATTCCTTCGCTCGACAGTAGGTGGGTACATTGGTTAAATAAGAAATCGCTGCTTTTTGGTCGTGACGTTTGTAATGCGCCGCTAACGGGGCTAACTGGTATATTAAGCTTTTCCCAAATCCCATAGGAAGAAGGACAATAACGTCTTTCCGCTTGATAAAATTCACCAAACATTCTCTTTGTTCCAGCTTTAAATCCTCGATCTTGGAAATTGTGGCCAAAACAAAATGTCTGTCTTCGTCTACATCCATCTCGACGCTTTGTTTACTGTTGTGCTGAACCACAAAAGGGACCCAGACAGACGCTTGAGTTTGACGTCGTGGCTTCACAGCTCTTCTCTGATTGGCCGGTGCGCCGTCTACAACTTCTGGAGTTCTTGCAAACCGTCTAGTGTAATCAGATTCCTGACCTAGTCGCTGGAGAGAAATGAAACTGAGCGGAGGCACTAGGTGGCGCCAGTCTGACTATAACCATACTGCTAGACCCCTTTTAATAAACACTTTTAGTCACTATACTTGACTAATATATATTCATCATCATTTCCTTTCATCATCTTTTACTTTTTCTACAGTCTCAAAGCAATATTTTAAAGGCATTTTCTTTTCTTTTTTTCTTTTTATTTTCAGTTATTGACTAAACTTAAGAGCTCATTGTATTACAACATCATTTTACAGTTACAGCAATTTTTATTTCCGCTGCCCCATCTGCATTAAATATAATTGACCTACACGCAGGGATATTTATTGCGCGGCTTGTGAGCCACGAGCGGCTCACCAAGCTTTAATTGGTGGCTCGTAAGCTTATACCAAAAATAGTAACAAAGCCAATATATTTTTTTGCAACACAAACATCTGCATTACAACAAGTATAAATCAAGGCTTAATTAATGGTGTTTCTTCAAGTGGACGCGGTGACACCAGGAACCAGTGAAGCACAGTCCCATGTATAAACGACCCGTACCACCAAACCGCAACCCACCTGCAACTCGGACCACAAAGAAATACTTGAAAATATTGTACCCGATCCACTGCCTGAGACGCATTATAAAAAGTAGAACATGCTCCTGATTAACATCATCTAAATAAAGTGACCAACATAAATAAAGTGAGTGAAATGAGTGTTGAATAAAAAGCTGCACTAAACCTGCACACGTCAGATCTCTGAAAACATGAACCATCTCCAAACGCGACACACACAGAACAAACTCACCATCATCTTCATCATCAACATCCCTCTGTCACAGAAAGAACACTCATATTTCACTGAGTCGTGTCCTTTAGTCCGACAGAAGCTGAAAAGTTAAGAGCTGTTTTTTTTTTGTTTTTTTTTTCAGCACTTATAGTTTATGCAAATGAGACATGTGGTTTTAAGTTTCGTTTCTATAAATCGTGAAGAAATGTGGCAATGCTGCGTTAAACACATTACAGTGGTGATGGTCATGGTTTATATCAGGGGTGTCAAACATACGGCCCAGGTGCCAGATCCGGCCCTCCAAGACGTTTAATCTGTCCCTCAGCTGATTTTTTACAAAAATATTTTAATTATATTTTCTATTAATATATTGTTAATTTTCTGTGGTGTTTATCGCAGCAGCGTCTCCAGCGTCTCTGTACGTGGCCCCTCCCACCAGAGCAGCACAAATGAAGACTTGTCTCTTTCCAAACGCTCTTAAAGGACGATCGTTTTGACTGTTGACCGTGACACCCTCATCAGAAAAATGTCAAAAATGAGAAAAGTGGAGCCGAGTGTAGGATTTTCCAAAAAAACTGACTTATACCTATTTGCATACAAGTTGTACAAGAAAGAGTTCATCAGTTAAAAAGATTTCTGTAATAGATTTGCATTTCTCTGCACAAATATTTGAACTTATTGTTATTTTTACCTCCGCCAAGGAGGTTATGTTTTTGCCGGCGTTTGTTTGTTTGTTTGTTTGTTTGTTTGTTTGTTTGTCTGTTAGCAACATAACTCAAAAAGTTATGGACCGATTTTGATGAAATTTTCAGGATTTGTTGGAAATGTGAAAAGGAAGAACTGATTTCATTTTGGGGGTGATCCGGAAGAAATCCTGGATTCTGGATCACTTTGAAATTTTAGTTAACATTGTGGTAAATGGGGCCAAAAATTTTGTTTCTCAATATCTCGGTTAATTATTGACCAAACCCCATGAAATTTGACTCAGGGATGGACAATGGGATCCTCTTTCATATTCCAAATTGAAAGATACGAGACAAATATTTATGGAAAACACAATTAATATGAGGGGGACTGTAGTCCTTGGCGGAGGTCTGCGCTCTCTGAGTGCTTTTCTAGTTGGAGTTTATTTGCCATGAGTTTTCTGATCCGGCCCCTTTGGGATCAAAGTAGGTTGGGTACGGACCCTGGACCAAAATGAGTTTGACACCCCTGGTTTATATGTTGTAAAGTTGAGTTTATTTATGCAGATTAATAATGGTGTTGATCATTTTAATATAAAAACGTTAATGAGTAATAGAAAATCGATTCTTAATTCTCCCAATGATCGATTACTATATAATTCTACTATTTATGAAGAAAAGTGAAGGATGTACATGCCAGCTTCTGCTCATCCCAGTATTAAGGTAAATATAGGTTTAATTGTAAATGTATTGACTGTGTTTCTTTTTTGTGGAATAATTTGCAAAGGTGACTTGGTCTGTTGGCGTGTGTTGGGCGTAAGTGGCTCTCCTCTTGATTTTGCTCTTCCAATGTGGCTCTTGTGAAAAAAAAATAGCATCACTGGTGTATAAAATCCTGTGATATCAGTGCTGCCCCCCCCCCCCCTGCAAACAGTGGGACCTGCGGCTGTGACTCTATGTAGCGCCATGGCAACAGGAGACCGTCAACATCAACAGCGCGTCCATTTCAAAGCTTTGCATATCGTCCAGTCAAAATGTCCGATCCGGGGGGTTTGATCCGAGCCCCCCGCTGCTACAGGCCGCCCCCAGTCTGCGTGTGCCGCCTCCGAGGCTTCTGGGTAATCCTGCGCTGGACTCTGGGACACCCCCCGCGGAGAGAGGACGCAGGAGGGAGGAGGAGGGAAGGAGGGGGATACAGGGCAGTGGGGTTGGGGAAGGGGACTTTGTTATCTTTATGCATGTGAGGTTTGACTTGCGGTTGCCATGGCGCTGTCACCGCGTTTACATGCGGCGCCGGCGAGTTCAGCAAATATGTTGTGTTTAGTCGCACCTCCGGGGAGCTGCCTCAGTCCTCAACATGGCCTCTGAGCTTCAACACTGTCACACACTCGCATAAAGTCACTACAGGGACAAGGTGGGAAAAGCAGACACAAATAGAAGGATATTTTATGGAATGTAACTTGAATGAAATCTAGTCTTTTAAATAATGACTCATTTAACACAAGACAAGCTTCACTCGACCATTTTATACACTCTAAACCCAAATAAGTTACCAGAACTCCAAAAAATTGAGGCAATCGATTGTGACTTTTAAGTTCATCAATTTAAAATAATTGAGGCAATCTTCCAGAACTCAAAAGTTTGGATTTCATGTACCTTTTGATAACAGCTGAATTAAATGTGCTCATTCAGCTCAACTCAGATATTTACAGTTAGTTTTCAAACCACTGGAATAATTACATTTTCAGCTTTGTATGTAGTTTATAACTTTGTACACACATTGTACACACAATCCAGTACATCCAGATGTATCTACACTGATACATTAAGGTATCATTAAGAAGTTATCGATACAACACATACCTTAATACAGTGCGCTTTCGATTTGATACAATATATTTCAAATCGATTCGATATGGTCCAAGAAGAAATAAAGGCTACATGGCTGTGATACTAAAGTCTTTGTTAAACCACTTCTTGTACAAAGTTCATATGAAACACAAACATTTTAATCCTCAAAACAGTGAAAATGTCAAATGTGTCGCATAGACGAGTTTCCTTCCACTGAACAAGCAACAAAACTGTAGCTGTTAACAAAATAATTTAGTAAAATATAACAAAAATACTCTTGCTGATATATATCGATACGGCAGCCCACGATATCAATATTTTTGCACAGCCCTACTCATATAGACTCGTATAGATTGACCAGCCCAGCTGAATGTAAACTACACACAGTAAATCATACATTCGAGTGTACATATATTATACTACAAACACATGATATTATACATAGACACATTATACATATATTAGATTATACACACCCTAGGAGGAGAGATTTAAACTCAGGTTTCCCATATGAAAGTCAGAGGATTTACTAGTCTAATCAATATTATGTAATATGCATGTAGTTTAATAATACATGCATACTTACATACATTACTCATTATAGTATGCACACAGTACATTATCCACACATTACATGATTTTTAACTACTTAATTCTACTAAGTTGTACCTCATCTATGTTCACTTATACCCACAATAGTTCCCTTTAATCAAAAGTTAAAATTAGTATGAACTAAAAATACTCAAAAAGAACATTTTACAGCAACTTGACATAATTAAGTTAGTAGGACTATTTCTAAAACTTTGAGTATATACACAATTTAATCTGTTTAATTACTGAATGTTCGGGTTTACAGTGACTGCACAGTGACTAATGTCCTGAAGAACTGTTACGTACAGAGCGACAGAGCTTTGGAACACGCTCCTCCAAACTCAACTGTTCACAAGCATCAACCAAGTTTTAAGAAAATGTTAAAGAAATATATTGGAGCTTGTACATAATTATATTCAGCCACTATTTATTCATTGTAAATTATTGGATATTAGAGTTAATGTTTATGATGTAGTATATTGTAGAAGAGGACTGTATGAACTTATGTGTGAACTTTTATAGTTATTATAATGGAATTATTTCAAGAATAGTCTTTACCCCAGTAAAGACTAATGGGGATCCAATAAATAAAATAATAAATAAAAAGTAAGAATAAACAGCTGTAAGATTTACATATTTATTTGTTCCCTGTGCTAATGCCTGAATATTGTAATAGGATCTTTGGATGGAATTATTTTAAGAGGTGTAATAATACAGTTGTGATAAGGTCGCATACATAAACTGTAAAAAAGGGGCTGTTTGAGAGAACTTTGAAAGATAATACAATTTTCACACCGACGACCTTCTAATTTAGGGTGACCAGACGTCCATATTTACCCGGGACAGTCCCAGTTTAAGCCCTGTGTCCCTTGTCCCAGCAGATTTATCCAAAACCACTGATTTGTCCCAGTTTTATAAACGAAATATCCCAGGTGTCCCTATTTTTGATCAATTTGATCCCCGCCAAACCTAAAGAGAGACATAAAAAGCTGCTTAAAAATGACCAAAACACAAAGAAAATGTGACTCTACTGACTCACATGGTCTCTGCAGAACAATTTAATTACGCACTTATTTATTATTTATTATTACCAACCAATAATAACAATAGTACAAGCAGAAATTTACTTGAAAACTATAAAATGTTGAAGGATGTAAGAAATAAAGTCCATGAAATAAAACACCAGCAGCTGCAGTGTGGACAGTGTTACCCTTTGTCTTTCTCCACACTGGAGTTTTAGGAACTTTAATTGTTGAAAAATGTAAAAGTTTTTGTGAATGAGCGCGGCCTCAGTGGAGCGTTCCTCTGCACAGCCCGGCCCTGACTGCTGCAGCCGGAGCCAGATCGATCACCGGGTCGTTTTGTTCTTTTAATTCCCCCTTTTCTCCGTCTACAGTACGACTCCAGTGTGTGTGAGTTCGTGTCGTCACAGAGAGAAAGAGTTTGTCTCCGCTCCGACTCTGGACTTTTATAAGTAACAGGAGCCGGTGCGGCGGTGGAGCTCAGACAGGGAAATTAGACGGATTAAGAGGCTCAGGTCTGTTGATACTTTGCGGTGAAATCATGCTGGGGATGTTCTACATGTATCTCAAGGGTGGAATGTTCAGCAGTTACCTGAGTTGGGAGAAAACCTGAAGCAGTGGCCAAATATTCACAGCTTCCAAAAAGAAATTATAAAGAGTTTTTGCTTTTATGATATAAGGGTGAGTGACAGCACGGGGTGGTCTGACAAAAAATAAAATTAAAGTAGTAGTAGTAGTAGTAGTAGTTGTAGTTGTAGTTGTAGTTGTAGTTGTAGTTGTAGTTGTAGTTGTAGTAGTAGTTGTAGTTGTAGTAGTAGTTGTAGTGTAGTAGTAGTAGTTGTAGTAGTAGTTGTAGTAGTTGTAGTAGTTGTAGTAGTAGTTGTAGTAGTTGTAGTAGTTGTAGTTGTAGTAGTTGTAGTTGTAGTAGTAGTAGTAGTTGTGTAGTTGTAGTTGTTGTAGTTGTAGTTGTAGTTGTAGTAGTTGTAGTTGTAGTAGTTGTAGTAGTAGTTGTAGTTGTTGTAGTTGTTGTAGTAGTTGTAGTAGTTGTAGTTGTTGTAGTTGTTGTAGTTGTAGTAGTAGTTGTAGTAGTTGTAGTAGTTGTAGTAGTTGTAGTAGTTGTAGTAGTTGTAGTTGTAGTAGTTGTAGTTGTTGTAGTTGTTGTAGTTGTAGTTGTAGTTGTAGTTGTTGTAGTTGTAGTGTAGTTGTAGTAGTTGTAGTTGTTGTAGTTGTAGTAGTTGTAGTTGTAGTTGTAGTTGTAGTAGTAGTTGTTGTAGTAGTTGTAGTAGTAGTTGTAGTAGTTGTAGTAGTAGTTGTAGTAGTTGTAGTTGTTGTAGTTGTAGTTGTAGTAGTTGTAGTAGTTGTAGTTGTTGTAGTTGTAGTGTAGTTGTAGTAGTTGTAGTTGTAGTAGTTGTAGTAGTTGTAGTAGTTGTAGTAGTTGTAGTAGTAGTAGTAGTTGTAGTAGTTGTAGTTGTTTGTAGTTGTAGTAGTTGTAGTAGTTGTAGTTGTTTGTAGTTAGTAGTTGTAGTTGTAGTTGTAGTTGTAGTTGTAGTAGTTGTAGTTGTAGTAGTTGTAGTTGTAGTTGTAGTTGTAGTTGTTGTAGTTGTTGTAGTTGTTGTAGTTGTAGTTGTTGTAGTTGTAGTTGTTGTAGTTGTGTAGTTGTAGTAGTAGTAGTAGTTGTAGTAGTTGTAGTAGTTGTAGTTGTAGTAGTTGTAGTAGTAGTAGTAGTTGTAGTAGTTGTAGTTGTTGTAGTAGTAGTTGTAGTAGTTGTAGTAGTTGTAGTAGTTGTTGTAGTAGTTGTAGTAGTTGTAGTAGTAGTAGTAGTAGTAGTAGTAGTAGTAGTAGTAGTAGTAGTAGTAGTAGTAGTAGTAGTAGTAGTAGTAGTAGTAGTAGTAGTGATACTGATAATAATTTATATTGATAATACCACAAAAAATCTGTAAAATTAAATGTAGTATTCATAGTAAGTAGTAGTATGTAATTTATATTGCTATATGTTACTATTTGTAAAGTTTTGTGATCAATGTACATAAGAAACCTCTTCATTTTTAAAACTATGTCATGAACAAAGGTGGGTTAAAGGTTGTATAGAGGATTTTTTAAGGGAAGCGAAATACAGCGACCGTCCTTTTTCAAATGTTGTGCATGTGTGACACCTCCTTCCTCAGTAGAAACACCTCCTCCTCCCGCCTCTTTACTCTAGAAATCACATTTGTTTACATCCAGTGCATGTTCAGAATTACTGTTGAAGTGACCTGCCTAGAAATATTTTAGCGACCGACGCGTCACTTTTTAGACCCTTCGGACTTTCTTTTGCGGCAAAAACTGGTCGTGGATTCTCGTCCGCCATCGCAACAAACTTTGTGCGAATTGCGAGGAAGCTGCAGTTTGAAAAAGCCTCAAAGAACCGCTGCATAAACCACATAATCCCCGAGCGCCGGCGAGTCAGTTACACAAAAAAATGTAGGGAGTTTGACTGACAACCTAACAGCCAATAGAAAAAGAGGGAGCCTCGTTTTCTATTGGCTGATGTTTATCTGGCCTCACTACGTCCACTACTGATAGATTTTCATTCTTTCTTTTTTTTTTCGGTCATCATAATTAAAAGGCTGCTGCATCTCTGTAATGGTATTTTAAACTTTCAATGACAATTTCAAACAAAAACAAAAAATCCTCCATACAACCTTTAATGTAAGCTTTTATTCTTCCCATTCCTTTTTGGGAAATGTTCTTTTTTGTTGTTTACAGTGTATATGTAGTATGTTTATGATTACAGTTTCTCTCTTGGCCCAAACTCGAAATAAAGCTCCGTTTATATGTACATGGGTATTTGTACGAGACACTTTCCTTCGTTTGTTCCCATCTTTTACACACAAACGATGAATTCGCTTCTGAAAATGAATCTTTCTAAAAAGCTCTGGCTAGAGTGGAGATTCTGGAAAACTATGGTTTGTCGTTTGTGTGTAAAGATAAACTGAGTTTTAGGTTCTGACGCGCCAAAAGTGCGTCCAATGTTTTACCTTTTGCTTTTGATGATGGAGCATTCAGAGCAGCAGTCGCATTTCTTCTGCTGAAACTTTTCATGTGTTTACATTTGCACACGGAGCTGATCGTATCCATGACGAATGAGCTTGGAGGTCAGTGATTTTGCCATTTTAACAGATCTGTGGAGAGGCGAGCTCATTCAGTAATGCACGTTTTTCGAAGGTATTTTTGAGTAACACTTACAACTGAAAAGAAATAAATGCTACAGGTTTGAATCTAACACAGGTGCCGCCCAGAGGTTTGGCATAGTTCTGACGGCACTCGATGGCGTATTTATGCGGGTTCATGTAAATTAAAAACTTTTTTGAAAACGGTTCTACGTGCATTGTTATTTTGGAAAACAGAGGGACGGAAATATTCGTTTCTCAGCCTAAAAACAAATCAATCAATCAACAAAACAAAGAGACATATGCACACATTAGCGGTGTCAAAAAAGTTTTAAGATCATCTGTCATCTCACCTGTTGTAATTCTAGATAAGTCGGTTCTTGAGTTAACCTCTTCGTGTTTCTGTTTCTGAACCTTTGAAGCACAAATGTCTGGACTCTTTGTAAAGCTGAGGCCCTGTAGGTTTGGCCTCTGCTCTTCTCTAAATGTCTCTGTTATAAACGGGAACAAGCTCTACAGAGGAAAGTCAGATTTTAAATTCCGCCTAAATTTTTGGGGGGTAGAAGAGGTACAGCAGGTGTTGTTGGGGACGGCCTGAGAGACGGTGGGTTTGTTGGCTCTTGACAATTCTCATGTCAAAGCTCAAGCTGATCTCACTAAACAGAAGATTTAAGGACTTTTATTTAGGCAAAAAAGGCTGGGAGGAATTGATATGAATTTCTTTTTTTTTTTTTTTTGTGGGGGTTTGGAGCACCAATTGGTCCAGATTCTTCTCAGAATGGCTGATTTGACTGAAAATAAGAGGGTTGCAGATTTCCATGAATGTTTTACGTGTCCATGAGTTTGATATTTCCCTTTTATCAGGAGGACAAATAGAAATTAATTAAGAGAAAGTACAAGGGCCCTTATCAGCCTCTCAGAACATGAACAGGTTAAAATAAAGTTCAGTATTATTGGCTGTAATTATGCCTGAAAGAACAAACATGCACAATAAGTAACTTTTCTAATAAAAGTTTCACAACCTCCTCGTCTTCATGGAAATTTTGATGCTTTTCTAAAACTACCTAGTCTGAGTCATCAGACTTCGTGGAAACTCATTGACCTCGCAGCATTAGGATTCGTTTGCTCAACTGTAGGCAAGTACTTTTTTATTTAACCAATCGCTGCTCATTTGGTCGTTACGTATGTAAAGGTCTGGAACACTCAGTGGTGTCCAAGGAGCAAACAAAGCAGAGTGAACATGTCTGTCAACGATCACTGTTGTTTCTGTGAGATGAACTTGTGAATTAAAGGTGCAAAATTATTAATTAATTAATAATTAATTAATTAATTAAAAATGCAAAGTTTGTATTTGGCAAAGAAAGTCCAAAGGAGGACAGTGTATGCAGTTTGAAATCGCAACTCTGGTTGCCCGGTCTACAATTTTCGGGGTTCTTTCGTCTCGTGCAGGGGTGTCAAACTCAAAGTCGTGGGCCAAACTAAATATTTATTTAAAAAAAAAAAGTCAACATAATCTGCATGTTTTCTCTTGTTTCGAGATGTGTAACGTTCAACCTTTTCTTATTAAAATAAATGTTTAATAATAGTTTTGCTTAAACATTGAATCCAGAACAAGTATAATATAATGTCCCTGTAGCGGCGGGCAGCTCTAATACAAATCTGATATGATCTCACGGGCCAAATTTGGCCCCCAGGCCGGAGTTTGTGACCATACAGTCTTGTCAAAGCCTGATCCCATCAGATCTCAGAAGCTCAGCAGGACCGGGCCTGGTCAGTACTTGGATGTGAGACACTGGGAAAATCAGGAGCCACAGGGGGGCGCCAGTCTTAGAAACTGTTGTTGTGTCCTTAGGCAAGGCACTTCACCCTTGTTGCCTAGTATGAAAGTGGTGTGTGCGTAAGTGATGGTGCTAGACGGAGGGACCGATGGTGCAGTTTGGCAGCCTCGCTTCCGTCAGTCTGCCCCAGGGCAGCTGTGGCTACACTAGTCATTTTTCACCACCACATGTGGAGTGAATGAATAATGATCTGTAAAGCGTCTGAGTGTCCAAACTGCGCTCTATAAAACTGATGCATTATTATTTTGACATGTCTGGTTTAGTTGTTATTCTGATTCCTGATCTAGTCGCTGGAGAGAAATGAAATTGAGTGGAGGCACTAGGTGGAGAACTGCCCACAGAAACAGCAAAAAAAAAAAAAAAAAAAAAAAGGTTTAGGAATTTGATGTTTGACACAAATGTGAGAGAGACTGACTGAAAAACTCTTGTATGTTGTGACTGTTTTGTTATTGGAGAGATTTGTTTAACAGACAGATCGGTTCATCTGTTGTCCTGCAGCTGAGTCAGTTCTTTCTGTTCACATTGTGTTTCAACAAAGCTCAGTTTAAAGTCTAACAGGCGTCAGACAGAGCAGTGCCTACAGTTAGCGCTGATGACATCTGCGCTGAAGTATCAATAAAACTACAATAGTGTTTCTTCCGTGTGTTACTGTGGACTTTTTACAGTTCAGTCTGTTTCATCTCCGACTTAAAGTATCACCAGATTAACAGAAACTGCTCCAATGTGCAGCAGAACTGACCCAGGTCCACACCAGCTCTGACGGACGGAGAGAAGAGAGAGAGAGATGGAGAGAGAGAGAAAGGAGAGGAAGAGAGGAAGAGAAAGAGAGCGAGAGAAAGACAGAGAAGAGAGACAAAGAAGAGAGGGAGGAAGCGAAAGAGAAAGAGGAGAGAGGGAAAAAAGAGACAGGGAGTAGAGTGGAGGAAGAGAAAGAGGGAGGAAGAGAGAAGAGACAGACAGAGAGAGGGAGATACGAGAGAGAAGAGAGAGAAATGGAGGAGAAAGGAGAGGGAGGGAGAATGGAGGAAAAGAAATAGTAGAGAGAGGGGGAGAGGAGACAGAGGGAGAGAAATGGAGGAGAGGGAGGAAGGGAGAGGAAGAGAAAGAGACAGAAAGATAGAGAGGGAGAAGAGAAGGAGGAACAGAGTGAGGGACAGATGGAGGAGAGGAAGAGAAAGAGGGAAGAGAGGAAGAAAGAGGGGAGAAAGAGATGGAGTAAGAGCAAAAGAGAGGAAGAGAGAGAGGAGGAAGAGGAGGAGGAAGAGAAAAACAGAGGAGAGAGAGGGGAAAAAAGACAAGGAGGAGAGTGAGGAAGAGAAAGAGAGGGAGGAAGAGAGAGAGAGACAAAGAAAGGCATAGAGGAGAAAGGGAGAGGGAGGGAGGGAGAGAGAGAGGAGGAGAAAGAGAAGAGGGAGAGAGAAAGAGAGGGAGAGAAATGGAGGCAGAGAAAGAGGAGAGGGAGGAAGAGAGATGGGGAAAGAAAGAGGGAAAGGGAGAGGGAGGATAGAGGAAGAGAAAGAGAGACACTAGAAAGATAGAGAGTGAGAAGAGAATGAGAACAGAGAGGAGAAAGACGGAGGGAGGAAAAGAAAGAGGGAAGAGAGGGAGAAAGAGACGGAGTAAGACCAAAAGGGAGGAGAGAGGGAAAACGAGAGACAGGGAGGAGAGAGAGAAAAGAAGGAGAGGCAGAAAGAGAGAGAGAGAGAGAGAGAGAGCCGTTCCGTAGACGCGCTCCGGTGTCTAAGCAGCTTTTCTCTCAGGGCAGGGTCGGGGGGGTCACGGCGGGATTACACTTTTGGCAAACAAGAAGGTTCTCCTCCCTCACATCTCCTCTCTCCCCGCTCCCCCAAGAACGCTGTAATAAAGCCACGCAGCCCGGACCTACAAACAAAAAGCTAACACGATATCGATCCACAGCGGGCGGCGCGGGCGAGGGCCGGCCAGGAGGTCGCCCCGGCGGACTGAGCGCGCCGGGGTGAAGGGCTATTACTGGGATGAGGGGAAACTACAGGAAAATGTTTTGGTCTTACCGCTGAAATTCCCCCACTAAGTTGACAATTTGAGCACGGATGGACTTCTCGTGGACAACGGAGACGCACGGAGGGACCGGACGAGGGGAGAGTGTGGGCTGCTGTTTGTCAGGAGCGCAGATTAAAGGTCACCATAGCAACACGTCGTTTTGATGTTTACGTTTACAAAATTTTGGTGAGATTTATTCAAAATGTTTCCAGATTCAACACGAATTGGAGGGGCTACTTGACGGGTTTGGCTGGTGTGATGCCAGCTCCCACAGATGAATGCTGTCGTTGTGTCCTTGGGCAAGACACTTAATTAACCCACCTTGCCCACAGTGTCTGCGTACACTGGTGTGTGAGTGTGTGTGTGTGAATGGGTGAGTGGTTCCTCGTTGTAAAGCGCTTTGAAGTGAGATGAGGTGGAAAAGCGCTATAGAAAAATGTGACCATTTACCATTTTACCATGTTCCAGGAGTGAGACAATATTGAAATTTGGAGTCACAATATCAAGGCCGAAATAATTGCAATTTAAAAATAAAATGAAAATGAAATCCTGAATCTCAGTGGGATTTTCCTTGTTAATAAGTTATTAAATTAAAGCGTGGATCCTCAGCCTTTTTTCTCCAGTGAGCTACTTACGGTAACACTTTATAATAACTACACCTTATTTAGCCTTAATAAAGCATGAACAAAGGCTTAATTAATAATGAACAAAGACTTAATTAATAATGATTCAAGCTTAGTAACTACTTAATTACTACCTTAATTAGCACTTGCACTTAATTTGCCTGTGCTCGTAAATAGTTACAATTATTTCATACTTAATTACTCATGAACTAACCATTTGAGCATTTATTAATGATTAGTAAACTATGAGAGAATGATTTATTAATAATGTAATGCAATGATCATTCAGGCAGCTGTTATCTGTTAAGTCTTTCTGAGAGCTTTTCTAAAGTGAAGACAAATGATGCTTTATTAAGCATTTACTAAGCCTGAATCATTATTAATTAAATCATTGTTCATTATTAATTAAGTCTTTGTTCATGCTTTATTAAGGCTAAGTAAGGTGTAGTTATTATAAAGTGTTACCAGCTACTTTTACAAAACAAAAATGCCATTGAGCAGACATGTCAAACTCAGGCCCGGGGACCAAATTTGGCCCGCGGTATACCATATTTTCCGCACCATAGGCAGTGTTGGGAATGTTACTTTTAAAATGGATTCCAGTACAGATTACAGATTACATACCCCATAATGTAGTTTGTAACGTAATCCATTAAATTAAGGTGAGTAAATTAATCTGAATACTTTGAATTACTTGATTTGCTGTAGAGAAGCAAAGACGAGGCAATCTTCACCTAAGATGTTTTGTCTGTTAAAAGAAAGTGAAAAGGCCGAGTCTTAACTTAACCGTATTAAAAATATTATTGATAGAAGAGGCACGGTCTGCGTAGCATAGTTTAGTCCTGTTAAATCCTGTTTTAGTCCTGGTTTAGACCTGGTTTAGTTCTGGTTTTAGTCCTGGTTTAGTTCCTGGTTTAGTCCTTGTTTAGACCTGGTTTAGACCTGGTTTTAGTCCTGATTTAGTTCCTGGTATAGTCCTGGTTTAGACCTGTTTTAGTGTCTTGCAATGAGTAGAATTACTGAGGGAAAAAAAAAGGTATATATCCCCAAATGTGAAAACAGGAAAATACCGCCATGTAATCCATTTATTTCAACAAAGTAACTGTAATCCAATTACCACTCACTGAAACAGTAACTGTAACTGAATACAGTTACTCATAATTTGTACTCTGATTACGTAACTCCGGTACATGTAATCTGTTACTCCCCAACACTGACCAGAGGGCACGCGCATAAGACTCCAACCCCATCCCACAATCCAGAGCGCCCCATACACGAATCCACTCAGGTGTCCCAGCACGACTTCAGTAAACTACAAAGCCGCACCACCCGCAGAACACACAAACACACACGGAGCAGACAGCGACCGCACAGCGAAAAACACCCACAGACACACTCATCGCTCCACACCGACGAGGAACGGAACGGAGGAACGAACCGAAAAAGCGAGTGCAACGTGCCACTTCTAGACACGACTGAACAACTGAGTCACTGCGAAAACACCGACAATCCAGCGATCCCAGACAACTGTTAGGTCTGCCTAAACATTGTAAACAAGAAGAAAGACAAGAGATTAATTCAGTTTTACTCGCGAGGAGAACGGGCAGAGAGTGGGCATCAAAACCAACAGTCTCCACACGTTCTGATGCCTCAAGGCCGCTCTCCTCTTTTTATTTCATTAGGAGGCCCTAGTTACAGAACGATAATTCTCAAGGGGAAGGGGAAACAGCAAAGACATAATAAGAAACTGATGCAGCTAAGCATAGTATAAACACATAAAACATGATTAACAATCAGGAGGTGCCTTAGGTTTGGTCAGACACCATCATAACTCTTGCATGTGTGACAGTGGGAGTTGGCTTCATGTGAGGAATCATCTCGAGGTTCACTAGAGCGATAGGTCACTGCACACAGTTGTCAAACACACAGAGGTTATTCATTTTCATACAAGTGATTGGTACATTATAAATCAAAGAATTGTAGTACATAAATGGTTAACTCATAGGCATAGAATATCACACAAGTATTGAGCAAATATGGGATAATAAAATTATTCTGACAACAACACCCTCCCTACACAACTGAACAAAGCCCAGAGTCACTGTGAACGCACCAAACAAACAAAACCACTCACCCATCACACTGTTGTGTTTCCTTTAAAGTCCAGTGCAGGTTTATTGGTGAAAAAGTTCAAAAATAGACCATTTAATGACAGTGCGTCTTATAATCCAGAGCGTCCGGAAAATATGGTAATTATATTTGGCACGTGAGATCATATCAACTGTACTAGAGCTGCCCGCCGGCTACAGATAGACTATAGAGACATTATTTATTTAAAATTGTGTTATTTTATATTATACTTGTTCTGGATTCGATTTTTAAGCAAAAAACATTTATTTTAATAAGAAAAGGTTTAACATTACTTATCTTGAAAGAAGAGAAAACATGCAGATGTTGTTGAAATTTTGGCCCATGACTTAGTCCCAGTTTTTAATTTTGGTCCTCTGAATTTGAGTTTCACACCGCTGCCATAGAGCTACCAACTTCAGCAAAGAAACGGAATATATATAAAACATAAACCATTATCCATTTATCGGTGCACCATGTTAGGCATCAAAATGACACATTTACAGTGGTAATTAATCCAATTTTTCTTTTTAGCCACAATACATAGAATTCAGAAATCCCTTGGTGAGCTACTTGGAAGGAGGTGGAGAGCTGCCAGTGGCTCCCGAGCTACAGATTCAAGACCCCTGAGTTAAAGCTTCCATCCATAATTAGACAAAACTGGACGAAAAAGAAAAAAACAAACTCTAAATCACTTAGGGATGGTATGTTTTAAGGTCCTATTATGCAAACTTGACTCTTGTGAGCTTTAAGTCATGTTATAATGTTGTTACCTCAAAATCATACCTTGTTTTGTTTCATTCACACGTTTGCGTTTAATGCTTTTTAGTCCCTAATTAACCCCTAATTAGTCTGTCTACATCTCCAAAGCTCAAAATGCAAAATACAAAAACAGACAATGATGCAGACAATCCAATAAATTCTAAAAAATAAAAAAACAAAAAAAAAAGGAATAAATTCAAGCTAAAACCAGCTAAAGGAAGGCCAACTAATACCAGTGAGTCTTAAGAAGTGATTTAAAAGATGATACTGACGGTGCGAGTCTTATCTCCTCAGGCAGGTCGTTCCAAAGCCGAGACGCCCGGACTGAAAAGGCTCCACCAGCCTTCGTCCGGAGCCTGGACTCTGGAACAGCCACAAGGACCTGACTGAGGGTCTAAGGCTGCGGGAGGACGGCTCGTGCGGGGGTAAAAGTAACTTGGTGCAAGATCTAAACGAGCTTTAAAAGTGATCAGTAAAATCTTAAAATCGATTCTAAAACACACAGGTGGAGTGAAGGGAAGATAAAATAGGAGTAATGTGTTGATGTCGAGGAGGAGAGGAGGGAGCTGCGATAATCTAGGTGAGAGAAGATGAGCGCGTGGATGACTTTTTCAAGATTAGGGTGGGAAGGGATAGTCTTGATTTTCCTAATTGTGCAGAGGTGGAGGAAACGGGATTGGATGACGTTTTTGTTATGAAGATGGAAGTTGAAGTGAGAGTCAAAAATGATGCTGAGGTTTTTGGCAGCAGAGGTTGGCGCCACCTTGTGCCTCCGCTCAATTTCATTTTTCTCCAGCGACTAGATCAGGAATCAGAATACACGAGACGATTTGCAAGAACCCCGGAAGTGCAAGTCCGGGCACCAGCCAATCAGCAAAGAGCCATATATTCTGTGTTGTGATTCCCGGGATTGAGGATTTATCAAGGGGAAAGACGTTATCGCCTTCTTCCTACGGGATTTGGGAAAAAGCTTAATATACCAGTTAGCCTCTTTAGTGGTGCATTACATACGACACGACCACGAAGTGAAACCGGCTGATAAATCAGGCTAGATGTTGGGAGCGAGAGGGCTGAGACTATCGATGATATGGAAGGTGGATTGGGGAGAATTGATTAAAATGATTTCAGATTTGGAGTTGTTGAGTTGTACGACGTTGTGTTCCATCCAACTGTTCCCTTGGGTCCGGTCAAGTGGTAACGGAGGGAAACGGGGCCAGATTTTTGACATTCAAATGTCTCTTATTCAGAAACTAGAGGGACTATTGAAATAAGTAAAGTATCAGAATGTAGGAAAGAGTTACACTCCAACAGGGTAAAGTTAAACCTGTGATATTCTTTCAAGTTGTTGACAAAAAATTACAAAACTCAAGTCGGTAACGGAGGGAATGAAATATGCAGCACTTTTTGGGCAATAAATACAAACAGTGATAACTCTTGGTTCTCACTTACATATCCTTAACAAACTGGTTTGAATATTTGCTTCATATAGTTTTCTACCATATGGTACAAGATTAGGTTGAAAAACTTGAGATTTTGGTCATGGTAACGGAGGGAAAAGTAACAGAGGGAAAATTGTGCAAACAAGTAGA
This sequence comes from Boleophthalmus pectinirostris, assembly GCF_026225935.1. Classification (NCBI taxonomy): domain Eukaryota; kingdom Metazoa; phylum Chordata; class Actinopteri; order Gobiiformes; family Gobiidae; genus Boleophthalmus; species Boleophthalmus pectinirostris. Next base: position 36,458,746 of record NW_026571190.1, read on the forward strand.
AGGTGCATGATTTTGCATAATTTGTCGCTTTTTTCTTCCAAATACTTTAATATTACTTCAAAATGAAAGGAAACTATTTCTATAAAATATGTCAGTCCTTCCAAGCAATTTTTTTTCATTTTAAATACTTTAGTTTTTTTTTTTTTTTTTAAATCATGAACCTTCATCAACAGTTCAAAGATGGAATAACACAAGATATGATGAAATACATCCATTTATTTACATGATTTTTGGGTCTTTGAAATTTGGGAAATAATTTTTGTTCCATGTTTCATACATGGTCTGTTTAAAACATATGGAACTTTAGAACCAAAAATGGTACAGAAAAAAGGTCAAACAGTTTCATAAACTAGAGTACATATGTATCTGTTCAATACATTTTTATATCAGATGCATTAACTTGAATTTTTGGCCTTGCTGTTTACTTCTGCTTGACCGGGCCCCCATGTATGTTTATAATGAGGAAACGACATTATAACATAGATCAAAAAATTGTGTAATATGGTCCCTTTAACGAATCAACCCATAGTACAATTTGATCAACATATGAATAATAATAGATAAACATAAGGCTATTCTCACCATGTATTATGTTTTATTTTTTCTTTAAACTAAAATATAAATACAACAAATTGGAAAGTAAATGTCTATATTGACCAAAAAGTTACACTATTTCTCTTTTAATGCACGTTCTGGACTCACTCCCCAACTGACAGTTCCCTAACTACTGTAATTTAATGTCTAAAATAACTTTCCTTAAACCACATCTCCCAAAGAAATCCCATTATGATATTACACCAAAATCCTTGAGTCCGGTGATGATCCCATCTGTAAATCCAAATGAGTTTGGTGTCTCCCGATCGATACACATCCCCTGCAGTGGCTGTATGTCTGCTCACTTCCTAATCAACATTTCCCCTGGTGGAGAGGTCAGGAGCGCCACACTGCCCCCAGCAACGCTCTCCACTTAATTAAGCGGCTTTAAACACAGCCCCAAACATTCATTAATACAGGACAGATGAGCATGGAGATGAGAGGGGGGAGGAGGAGGAGGGAGGAGGTCAACAGGGAGGGCGTGGGCTCAGGTCTGGATCAGGATAGGCTCTACTCACACTCACAAACCAGGAAGACGTTTGGAAAGATGCGGCGACAACTTCCGGTGTAGCTCCCGACACTGGACTCCTGATAAAACCCACTGAAGTAAATGTGATCAGCGGTAAAATGAAAACTGCAAACGTATGTGGTGTTTGGAAAATCCGTGTGTCATTCGTTCATTCGTTTTTCAATATAAAACCAAAAATAAAACAAAAAAAACAACAGTTTTCTTCATTATTTGTCTCCAAAATCAAAATGAAAAAACGGATAATGATTTGATTTTTCAGTTTTCGATTTTGTGTTTAAATGAAGAATGGAAAAAACGGACAAGGGCTGTTTCCCGTTTACGTGACTTCCGTGACTGCAATGCTGGACTTTTGTGGCACATACGGACTGAACCAGGACTGATCCAGGTCCAGGACCACACTGGGACCACACTGGGACCAGACTGGGACCAGACTGGGACCAGACCGGGACCAGAGCGAGACTGAGATCAGAATTGACATCGGGACCAGACCGAGACTGAGACCAGACCGGGACCAGAGCGGGACCACGCCCAATACTAGGCCGGGATCAGGCCAGGACCAGGCTGCGACCAAACCGAGACCAAACCGAGACTGAGACCAGGACTGAGACCGAGATCAGAATGGGACCAGACCAAGACCGAGGCTCAGAGCCCATGGCAGGGCCGGAGCTCGAAGCTGAGGCTCGGAGTCAAAGCTCAGAGTCCTCCCTGGTCCCACCCTGGTCCCGCTCTGGTCCCGGTGTGGTCCCGGACCTGGATCAGTGCTGGTTCAGTCCGTATGCGGCGCAAAAGTGCGGCATCGCAGTCACGGAAGACACATAAACGGGAAACGGCCTTTATCCGTTTTTTTCCATTATTCATTTAAACACAAAATCAAAAACTGAAAAAACGAATCATTATCTGTTTTTTCATTTTGGTTTTGGAGACAAATAATGAAGAAAACTGTTTCATTTTCTTATTTTTGGTTTTATATTGGAAAAACGAATGAACGAATGATTAGAATGACAGACTTTAGAATCATCTGGTATTTGGTGCCTCGTCTTTTCTAATTGCATGTACCCAGTGCGCTCACAGTTGTGTGTCAGTGTGAGGTGTGGTTGAAATGGTTGATTTGCCCAACATAATGGAACACTACAATGACATGGAGATGAAGAAAACTGGATCATTTTCTCATTTTTCCTAGATTTTTGGCTACGTTCAGACTGCAGCCTTACTTGGACCTCGGATTTCACGTCACATTCGAGCTTGAAGCATATTACTATGTTTTGCGTGTCAGACGACGTGGATTATGATTTGTACTTCATTTTATGTCATGATTTCTCTTCCGTTACAAATTTAGGGACGTTAATGCCCGTTAAATAAAGTATTTGTTCAATACTGGCCTCAACACAAATACTACCAAACCCACAGGCAGAGATGCAGACACGGTAAAGTACTGCAGTGATACATTTAAACCACCAAAGTGTCCAAACACAATGAAAACACTTCATATTTACACGACACAGTGGGCATAGTCAGCTTGGATTCTGACTCTGGATCTTTGCTCGGTCGACTTTTTCCATCCCCGAGGTCCAAATCACGCCATCCCAGGAAAAAGGGCTCAGAAAACCAATTCGGAAGGATAATCGAACACGGGGTTAATGCTCAATTTGGATTTTTTTGTGAAATCAGATTTTTTTTGCGAGGTCGTTCACATTTCCACTTAAATGCGACTTGTAAATGATCTCCAGTGTGAACTTTAAACGCCCCAAAAGTGTCCCGCATGCGCATTGGAGGACACGACAACGTCACCTGGCGATTTTAAAGTTGCTGTCGTACCAGAGAAAGAACATGTACAGCTTATTTGTTTTAAGGAGGAGACTGAGAAGGAGAAGGACGAGGTTTTTCGTCATGGCTTTTTGTGAGACAGCGGCAGCGACGTCCGTAGAAAGAAACGTGTGAGTGCAGAGTCACAGCCAAGAGTGGAGGGTTGATATGTGCTTCACTGCTTTACTCACACGAAGTTCATCCGTAATTTTCACATGACGAGAAGAACGTTTGTGTACATTTGTGAGCGTCTACTTGTACCACTCTCGCTTGTTGTTGACGTGTAGGTGGGATGAATGCGACCTGGCCGGTTCAGACTGAAGTCGCATGTCAAAAGATCGGATATGTATCGGTTTTAGGAGCACATATCCAAGTGGCCTGGGTCACATTTGGAAAAAAATAGATCTGTGTTGTTCAGACAGAGTCATTAAAAGATCAGTTAGAGATTGCAAAATTGCCAAAAAATCTAATTTGGGTCACTTCGGACTGCAGTCTGAACGTAGCCTTTGTCAGATTACCACGTAAAGAGCCCAACAGAAGATATTATTGCATGTTTTCCTGGTTTGTTATGTAATGATTGAATAGAGCCCATTGCTGTGGAAAAAAAAAAGAAAAAAAAAAGTCAGGTGGGTCTTTAAAACGCTCAAACAGAAGATGAGGTGTGGTTTGGTAAATATAGAGTAGATAAACAGAGACTTTATTGATCCTGACGGGAATTCAAAGTTCTGTATTTACTGTATATCTGGATAAAAGCGACAGAAGCTCAGTTGGTAGAGCTTTTGTCCGCTAATCCAAAGGTTGGTAGTTCAAACCTCGCTCTAAACTAATATCCATCTTTGGTTGAGAGGTCAGATCCACTGACACACAGGTTGGTGGTTGTGACTCCAGCTCCCACAGATGAATGCTGCCGTTGTGTCCTTGGGAAAGACACTCGACTCACCTCGCCCCCGGTGTCTGCGCGCACTGGTGTATGAGTGTCTGTGAGGACGGGTGAGTGGTTTCTTGATGTAAAGTGCTTGAGTGCCTTGACGGTGGAAAAGTGCTGTATAAAAATGTGACCGTGAAAAACCATCTAAAGAATCTGGTGAAAATGTGTTATAATATAAGATATAATACAAGCTACTGCCACCCATCTAGTGGAAGCGCAATCTGAAAGACAGTCAGAAGAGATGAGCTCGGAGTAGAGAGGAGATAGCTGAGGTAGCTTCAGTGTTCTGCAGGCCTCCCGAGAAAGAGCTAGAACAGGTCTGTGATCTTTCAACTCAACTGGGAATGTTCTCTAATCTCCCAGAGGAGCTGTAGGACGTGTGCGTGGAAAGTGAAGTGTGGACATCTTTGTTTAGATGTCTGCACTCGTGTCATGGCTCTGGGTGTAAATTACTCAAGAACCTTCAAGAAAGTTGTTCACCATCATTCTGACCTTCTTCTAGCCTTATCAAGTGCCGCTTCCACCAGTTATTTGTAAATACACCGAGCTGCATTTGCTTCTGAAGCTGCTTCAGTGAGCTCCTGATGGGGATCTAGGGCAATGTTTCCCAAAGGCTGGGTCGCGATCTTCAGGAGGGATGTGAGAGATTTATTTTTGGGTCGCCTTGTCACGATCTCTAGGTCATAGACACTATAAAAGAAGAGGACTAAGCGTGAGTGATGTCACCCGTAGCGTTCAGCGTCTCTCAAATGAGGCTCACGATGTTCACGGTTACAAGAGAGAATCTGGAGCAAGACTCTATGTTATGAAAAGGATTTTATTTATTTTTTTGGACAAAATAGAGGAAAAAAATAGAGGATCATGTGTCGCCGGTTAATACGAACATTTTAAGACCAAATTGTCGAGGCTCACAGCAGCAGTTACAGAGAGGGGGACGACAAGATCCCAGTGTAAGTCAGTTGGAGCCAGAGTCAGAAGGAGCCAGAAGATCCTCCTGGAGAACTTCCTTTCTGGCATGCGGCGGATTGAGCATTAGCTATGTCCACTTATATATACAGTCCATGATGTAGGTCTGCAGTATATTGTTCTGACACATGAGAGAGCTAGTGAGTGAGCGAATCCTATCTGCCTGCCCTGAACAAATGTTTCTGCAGCTAAAGTTGAGAAATGCTCGCGCTTGGTTGTCCAAAAAGAAGGGTGATAAATCGGCAAAGGTCAGAGCACTTCAGGATAATTATGGATCTCTTTAATTGCTGGATCAATTACTGAGTAATACTAATTGTTCAGAGAGACACGATCACTCAGTCAGCAATAAAATATCTGCATTAATGTTCAATAATGGTCAAATCCAAGTTTATTTTGTGATTTACGAATAATGTCTATTGACTTGGGTCATGAAGATTTGTGACTTTTAAAAGAAAAAAAGTTGATCTAGGAGAATCTAAACTCCACTTAGGTACTAGCCTAATGTAAATGTTTAGGATGAGGGATTCTTAACCTTTTCCAATCTCATTAAATGCGTTGTATTCTACTGATCATTGGGCTCTCGAAGAAGGTGAGTTTGGCCGTACTTTGGGCCCAAGCTCTCACTGGTTTCAAATCAGAGCAGCTCGGGGACAAAACACGCATGAGAACTTCAACTAGGGATGGGCATTAAATGAAATGTTCTTAATTGATCGTCGGAAGAATTAACGATCGATTTATCGATTAATCATTAACGTTTTTATATTAAAATGATCTTCATTATTATTACTATCTGCACTACTTATCTGCATAAATCAATTTAACTTTACGACATATAAACCGTAACGACTCTAGAGCCACATCAGTCCGTTTGAGATTATAATGTGTTTAATTCAGTTTTGCGCAACTCTCACAGAAACGAAACTTAAAACCGCATCGCTAATTTGCATAAACTCAGCGAAGATAAAACTACAGCTCTTGTGTCGCTGATGCGGTTCAACTTCTGTCAGATTAAAAGACATGACTCAGGTGAATACAGGTTAGTGTGACCAGATTTGCGTTTGTCAAAACCAGGACACCGTACGGGGGGAGGGAGGGTGGGACTCGACTCGTCATCAACATTGAGCGACTCTCACCTGGTAAAACTTTTTCCCACTGGACACTGAAACATATGTGCTGCTTTATACACTGTGCACATGGACTCACACTTGTCCCGACCGGAATGGAAAGCGTGGAATTTCTTGTACAAATCATCGTTAAATACACATTTGCGTTTCGGTACGTTGCAGACTGACCGAATGTTTGTGTCTCGCTCCTTCTGAGTGCAGAGAGACACATGTTTGATCACCCTACGCACAGCAACCTGCATTCGGTTTGTCGATTAAAATTAACGTAACTAATCGTAACTAATTAACTAATCATGCCCATCCCTAACTTCAGCCCAACAGTAGAGTGTTTGTCCACTGAACCAAACGGTAGTGGTTTGAATTCCTCTCCCGACATAAGCGCTCATATCCACTGAGCCTTGAAGGTGGAAAAGCACTAAATAAAAATAAAACCATTTACGAACCAACGCCAGTGATTCCTTTGTTTTCAGGAATAATTTACGTTACTACACAGCATTATGCGTACGCGCTGTGGAGACATATTTCAGACATATCGTGACGTGAAAAACAGAATGGACTACATTAGCTGATGCGGTTCATTATAAAAATTACATTCAATCCTATGTCTCCCAGGAAAAGTATGGGCCTACCTTAACCTTTACCACTAACGCAGGGAGCTCGGTTTCCAACTCAACTTGACAAACGACTTCAACCGCCTGCGGACTAAATAACCCTGCAGTTGTGAGTGACGGCGCTTAGATGTAAACAACGTCCCATCACCGTACCTCCTGACAGCGAGCGGCGAGAGAAAGAGAAAGAGAGAGAGGAGGAGCACGAGGCTGCGCTGGGAGGCAGGGCTGGCTAAAGGAGCGCTCCGGACCAAGGTGTTCTGTAGCTCGGGGGCTAACGGTGATAAATGAGTCCCTTAATGTCGGCAAACACTTTATCTCTGCTTCATCTGTTTTCATTAGGCGGGCCCAACCTTTGCCTGGCCCAGAACGTGCTGTAACTTTCATTACGACGACAGCCAAAGCACAGGCAAGCAGACCTCCCATCGGACCAATAAAAACACCAGCTCGGAGTGCGCCATGACACCTCCTATTCCTTATTATTACCTCGCCACGCCGCGGTTATAAATGATTGCGTGTGCGCCGTCCCTCTCAGCTCATCAGGGCCTTCCTTAAGTCCTCGTGTTGTGTTGCTCGAGCTCGCCACTGTCCATCGACCGCCATAGAGGAAACCTTTGCATTCATTATAGGGCTATTAGCGGTTTCTCCCCAAATGTGGTTTTGATTGTTGCGGAAAGGTTAGAGTTGTGTTCTGGGGCTAAGAGCTGTTTGGGTTGGGGCTTTATAATGATGATACGTGCATTAGAGGAAAAAATGTGATTCTTGCGTACTCACTATAGACTGTAGAAAGAAGTGGCTCCAGTCAAATGAAGCTCAAGAGGCCGGCAGTTAAAGGAGCGAACTCGGAGCTGAGTTACATATTAGGGATTTATTTACAGACAAAAGTGAAGCGAAATAAAAGACGCCGAGATCATGTAAAGTGGGTTAAGTGGCGAGGCTCACTGCAGCACACAGCAAAAACTGGAGAAATATTTCAGAGTTGTTTTTAACACAAAAAGTGTTCGAGTTGGGGTTAGTTGCCAGAGTTGATATGGTTGAAGTTAATTCAGTTTCCCCTAGTGTTAATTTGGCACCTCTCACTAGTGTCGTAGTCCTCGAGACCGGCCTTGAGACTGGTTTTTATGGTCTTGGTCTCTTCTCGGACTTGACTGTGTTTGGACTCAGTCTTATCTCGGTCCTAAAGGCACTTGGACTCAGAGTCGAGGTCTAACTCCAGTTAAGAACTTGAAAAAAAAGGTTTAAAAATCCTACCCACTTTCTTCACTTTCTTCAGTTTTCACTAAAGTGCCAGTGGAAGTTCTCTTTCAGAAGGGTTTCTCAAACTGTGGGTGAGAGTCAAAAAAGGGGTACAGTGTGTTTAAGTGCATTACAGTTTGCTTGTTTTATTTTAAGCTTAAATTAACATTTATCAGATAAAATGGAGATAGAGTTATAAAAACATTTATATATACATGTGCCAAAATAACTGTAAAATACAAATAAATGTAGAAAATGACAAAGATGGTCTCGATTTGGTCTTGATGGGCTGTGGTCTTAGTCTTATCTTGGTCTTGACCCTCAGAGGTCTTGGTCTTGGGACCCTGTGGTTCTTGGACAGGTCTTGGTCTTGATTAGTGCGGACTACAGTACTGCCTCCACCTCCACCCACCACTTGAAACTTGAGAATTTCAAGTGGTGGGTGAGAAAAGACCAGTTTTGTACATAATTTCATCTTAAATGAACTAAAATAAAGTGTAAAAATAAAACTCCTGTGTGGTGTTTAGCTAAATCAGCATCACCCAACAAAGTGTTTTCCGTTTACTCTCAAAACGTTAATATTTTGGGGTTAAACCAGAACTTTGGTCCAGTGTTACTTTCACATTTCCAAAAATGTTAAATTAACTCTAGAATAGATTGGACTCATATAAACCCTGAGAAAATGTTAAAAATGATTCTGTGAGAGTCAATTTTGACACTTTATTTTTTGCTGTGCAGTTAGAGCGAGAGGGATGAAAATCTTTCAATGTAAAGTCAATTGGATATCAAAAATCTCTAAGCTGTATTTGTGCTTTGGTTTAAAGACTTGAAATGATTTGAAGCTCAAAGCAGACGACTTGGACTTATGGGTCAGTGACTCGAGACTCGCTTTGACTTTCCTGTATTTGCCTTGGGACTTGACTCGGACTTGAGGTCAAAGACTTGAGACTCGCAAAACAAAAACTTGGTCCCACCTCTGGTAGAAACCTAAACAAAAAATTACCTAACGTATTTTTCGCACTATAAATCACACCAGAGTATAAGTCGCACTTTTTGGGGGGAAATTTATTTATAAAATCAGAGACCAGGAACTGACATTTCATCTTGAAAGTCAAGTTCTAGTAAAAACAATAGAAGAGAGAACAACAGACTGTTAACGTCACATATGAACAGTTCTTCAGATAAACTATAACATAAACAACAGAACAGAACAAGTTTACCAAACTCTCCATCTCACTCCAAATCACTAAATCCATTCAATTCTTCATCCTCGGTGTCACTTCTGAGCAACTCCGCGACCTCCAGACGTAAACAGAGCGCCGCTTCCTCTGCAAACTACATACATTACAACAAATAGGAACCAAACAACATAAAAGATACAAGACAAACATTACGATTGAAGATTACACGCAAATAGGGACAAAGGTGACGGGGCTTGGTGACAGTGTGGACCTTATGTGTGTGTCTGTATATGTGTGTGTATGTGTGTGTGTGCACGGGGGGATAGACAGGCAATGTGGATAATTTACTGCTGACCTGTATTATTGCTAGTTAATTTGAGTAATGAAAAGATGTTAAGTATGTGTAGTAGTAGTTTTGCCTTGGATCCCCACTCCGCGCCGCTTCCTCTTCAGTGTAGCTGTCGTCAAATTTACCATCAGTTCCAGTTAGAATTATTCCGGCCTTTCTGAATCTCGACAGGATGGTTTCGGTGTCACTGAAGTTCAGGCTTTGTCCATCCATCCAACGACTTCCAGGAAAGTTGATTGTTGCATCCTCCCGGTGTCACAAGTTTCTCGCTCACTCCAAACTTTCTTTCTGCTGCTCGATTACAGTTTTTGGCTGAATATTTCACTACTTGCAGCAGGACAGCCACTCGTACTGCAGATTTAGAACGCAAGCTTGAGGAAAAAAAACAAAAAAAAACTGACCAACCACGGAGTACGCAGTAGTCCATGTTATAACGCTGCTCACTCATGATTAAAGAAGTGGTATTACCGTATTTTCCAAACTATAAGTCACACTTTTTTTCATGGTTTGGGTGTTTCTTGTGTCTTATACTCCGGTGCGACTTATTTATTAAAATGTTCACACTGACAGTCACAAGAGGGCGCTCTAGTCTTGTGTGTCAGTATCTGCTGCTCCTGTTCCTCCTGTACCACTGTCACTTCACTCTACTGCGCATGTCTCCTGCAGAAAGAGCCGCTGTCCGGCTGCAAGTAGTGAAATATTCAGCCGAAAACTGTAATTGAGCAGCATCAGTTCCAGTTAGAATGATTCCGGCCTTTCTGAATCCCGACAGGATGGTTTCGGTGTCACTGAAGTCCAGACTTTGTCGATTCATCCAGCGACTTCCAGGAAAGTTACATGGTGTCACAAGTTTCTCGCTCACTCCAAACTTTCTTTCTGCTGCTCGATTACAGTTTTCGGCTGAATATTTCACTACTTGCAGCAGGACAGAGGCTCTTCGTGCAGGAGACATGCGCAGTAGAGTGAAGTGACAGTGGTGCAGGAGTAATAGAAGCAGCAGATACTCATTTCATTCATTTATTTATTTATTTCGGTCACAGGTATATTTTGACATTAATTCATAAACAGTCATATTTAACATATACAGACCGAAAAGGTGCAGGCTGAAGCTTAAGCTTATTATGCCTTTACCCTTTATTCCTTTGTCAGAGCTTCATCTTGACACCAGTTCATCTTCATAAATACAGCAGGAAGAAACAAACTAATCAGTAACAGAACAACAAAGTTCTACAGCACAAACTAAGTCTCATATTTCATGTATCTGTCCAGAGTTAAACATTTAAACTTCTTTATGAAGTGAAAGAAAGTGGTGCACAATTTTAGGTTTTCTGTACAGTTGTTCCAGAGCTCCACCCCTTTAACAGATTTACAAAATTTCATAATGTTTGTTCTGATTTTTCTTTTTAATAAACATGGTCGTGCCTCTGAGCTCATATTGGCTCTTTCGGATTTTGAACATGTTCTGTAACGATTTCGACAGGAGATTGTTGTTTACTTTGAACATGATTTTAAGAGTGTAAAGGTCGACTAAATCGTAAAATTTCAGCGTTTGAAGGTTTATAAATAATGCATTGGTTGGTTCGTTATAAGTTGATAATGTGATTGCTCTTATTGCCTTAGATACTGACACACAAGACTAGAACCTCTCGTGACTGTCAGTATGAAAATTTTAATAAATAAGTTGCACCGGAGTATAAGTCACAGGAAACACCCAAACCGTGAAAAAAAGTGCGACTTATAGTCCGAAAAATACGGTAACACCGCTTCTTTAATCATAAGCGAACAGCGTTATAACATGGACTAATGCATACTCCGTGGTTGGTCATGTTTTTTTTTTTTTTTTTCCTCAAGCTGGCGTTCTCAATCCGCAGTACGAGTGGCCCAAGGTTATTCCCCTTCACCTAAATGTGCACTTGAACTGTATGGACTGACCACTTCATTAATGCCGTAAAACCATTAGCCAGCGCGAGTGGAGCCGTATTCACTTCATACTCATATTTTTGTGTTTTAATACCGTCTTTTTTTTTTTCCCACAGTCCACTTACTCCTCTCTGGGTTTTCATCACTAACGCAAAAATATTAAATAAATACAATCTGATAAGGACAGCTGCTTCTACAAATGTAATTCCACAATTCACGGACCTTAATGACCACTTCTATTTTAAAATGGCCCCAGGAGGATAAAGCCTAATAAGTAACAGCCCAGCACAACCTGAGGGACAGTAAAATGACCCAGAAATGCACATAATTAATGCGCCTATTCAGACTCTGTAATTAACGAGACTACAGCCATTATGTGTAGTGGACGCGCTCGTGTTGTTTATGGGAAATGTGGCTAATTTCTAATAACATAAATTAAACAAATTAGAATGCGCTAGAAAAATGGCACTACTGACTAATGCGTGACTCTTGGTCCATTTTATCATTTTAAAGGGCCCATATAACGCGATTATCCGTGTTTATAATGCTGTTTTCTCGTCGCAAACGTCGCCGGAGTTGTGTTTTTTTTTTTTTTGTTCGATGCGCAAATGTTTAACACACAAACTCTGCGTATTTAGGTTGTTGAAAACACTCTGACACCTTGTGAGGTCGTGTGGTGATACAGGAAGTGCGCCATTGTGTTTCTAAACTAAACTCCATGCAACTTCACTAGAATCATTTGGATCATTTCAGCCCTGGAATTGACCTTTTTCACAACGACCGAAAGTGTTGAGTTGTTGGGTAAATGTCACTCCCCGTTAATGCTTTTCTACAGCGAAATATCTGTGGAAATGTCTTACGTATTTTCCACCAGCTTCATAAATCTGCCCCATCACCAAATCTTCATCCAACAAGATCCACAAAGGATAAACATGAAGAATTTATCCACAACTATCAAGGTAAGAAAGACGAGAACTTAAAGGCGAATGACGACGAGCTACTAAGCAAAACTACAGTTATGGTCATGAATAAAACATAAGTAACTTGTTCATTCATACTGATTCTAGAATTAAATTTAAAGCTCAATTTCATGAATAAATATTGGCATAGACAGAGAGATTTGTGCAGTTTAAATGCAAGAACATGTAATCTGTAAACATCTGTAGCATTTGAACCGCACAAATCTGTCTACCTATGCTGACATCTACGAGCAAGGCTGGTACCACCTATTGAATTTGGAATACACTAGACCAGGGGTGTCAAATATCTGGCCCTCGGCTGATTTTCTACTAAAATATTTCAGTTATATTTTCTATTAAAATATTGATAATTTTCTGTGGTGCTTATCATAGCGTCTCCAGTGTCTCTGTACGTGGCCCCTCCCACCAGAGCAGCACAAATGAAGACTTGTCTCTTTCCAAACGCTCTTAAAGGACGATCGTTTTGACTGTTGACCGTGACACCCTCATCAGAAAAATGTCCAACATGAGAAACGTGCAGGATTTTCCAATAAAAATTGACTTATTCCTATTTGCATCCAAGTTAATGTTAAAACATTGTGTTGAAATTGTATTTTTCTTAAAGTTTCAGATTGTTCATTATAATATTTTGTAAAAGAAAGAGTTCATCAATTAAAAAAGATTTCTGTAATAGATTTGTGTTTCTCTGCACAAATATTTGAAACTTATTGTTATTTTTGGGGTTTATATGACATGAGTTTTCTGATCCGGCCCCTTTGGGATCAAAGTAGGTTGGATACGGCCCCCGGACCAGAATGAGTTTTACACATCTGCGCTACACAGTTTGCAAGAACGCCGGAAGTTGTAGACCGCACACCGGCCAATCAGTGAAGAGCTTTGAAGTCATGACTGAGTCCCTTTTGTGGTACAGTAACAGTAAACAAAGCGTCGAGAGGGATGTAGGCGACGACAGACATTCTGTGTTGGCAACGATTCCTGAGATCGAGGATTTAAAGCCGGAACAAAGAGAATGTTTGGTGAATTTTATCAAGTGGAAAGACATTACTGTTCTTCTTCCTACGAGATCTGGCGCACTACATACATCATGACCAAACAGCAGTGACTGGTCAAGCCAATAAATCCTAACGCTGTGAGGTCAAAAACGATTTCCACGAAGTGAAGTGAATCATTTTTTAATTTTAATTGTAGAATCAGTCTGAGTTAACATGTTACTTGTTTACTTATTACTCATGTTTTATTCATGACCATAACATTAGTTTTGCTCAGTAGTTCACTAATGTTCGTCGTTGTTCAACATTAAGTTTTCATCTTTCTTACCTTGATAGCTGTGGATAAACTTTTCATGGACAGAATATGTTCTTTGTCGACTTTGTTGGTTGAAGATTTGGTGGAAAATACTCAAGACATTTCCACAGATTTTTTGCCACAGAAAACCATTAACCAGAAGTGACGTTTACCCTTCATGACACTTAGGGCCATTGTGAAAAAGGTCTATTGCAAAGCTCTAATAATAGTTACTGAAACACGTATGAAACAAACACAACTCCAGGTCTGTTTTTGAGAAGAGAACAACATTTAAATGCTCTTATTTTCACTTTGACAAAGAGGTGAATGATCATTATACAAGAGACAGTTTTGTAGTGAGTCAGTGTGTAGATGGAGTTTTAGCCTCTTGTTTAATTAATACTTGGGAGCTGATCTCAGCTTTATTTTAACACAATGTGACCAGAAAGAGCTGACTTACAGTAGTTGAAACTACACCACGTGAGCTGATTTGTGCTGTTTAACAAGTCTCTCTCACATAAAATTAAAACATACAGCTAAAGGAGCATTAGCCAATAGTTTTTCAGTTAAACACTTTCACCTTTTTGTTGAAAATCAAACATCTAGACAGGACCATGAACGTTGTTTAAACCCATATCCCTCCATATCTGTATTTTCTCATGAGTTTTCAGACAATCTTAAAACTTTTTTGTCATTGTTTGCTCACGTGTGAACTGCGTCAAAATGGTAACTGCTAGGGGTGTGCAAAAATATCAAAATATCGACATATGGTATCGTTTTAATGTGATTATACAGTATCGATATATCGCCAAGAGTTTTTATTTTTTGTATAGTTGACAAAATTCTTTTGACATTTGACATTTTCACTGTTTTGAGGATTAAAATGGGTGTGTTTTGTATTAACTTTGCACAAGAAGTGGTTTAACTAAGACTTTTAGCTAGGGGTGTGCAAAAATATTGAAATATCTGTATATCGTATCGCTTAATGTGATGATACAGTATCGATATCATGGGCTGCTGTATCGATATATCACCAAGAGTACTTTTTGGTATATTTTACTAAATTATTTTGTTACAGCGCTACAGTTTTGTTGCTTGTTTAGAGGAAAGAAACTTTTTTTATGTGACATATTTGACATTTTCACTGTTTTAATGATTCAAATGTTTGCGTTTCATATGAACTTTGCACAAAAAGTGGTTTAACAAAGACTTTTAGTATCACAGACATGATTTAGGCTTTATTTTTATGGAACTGTATTGAATCGATTTGAAATATATCGTATGGAATCGAAAGCTCACCGTTTCAAGATATGTATCGTATCGTGGCCTATGTATCGAGGTATGTATCGTATCGGCAACTTCATAATGATACCCAGCCCTACTTTTAGCCATTATTTTTTATTGAACCATATCGAATCGTTTTAAATATATAGTAAAGAACACTGTTGGGCAAGTTACTTTGAAACTGTAATGTGTTATTTATTACCTATTACTGTCATTTCAAAGTAATTCGTTACATTACAATATTACTGCATTTAAAATGTAAGGCATTACATTACTATTGCATTACTTTAAGTTACTCTCACCAAAATAACTTTTTGCGCTGTATATGGACTGAACCAGGACTAAACCAGGTCTAAACCAGGACTAAACCAGAGCTGAACCAGGACTAAACCAGAACTGAACTAGGACTAAAACAGGACTCACTGTCAGGTCGGTCTTGAAGGTGACCGCAGGAGAAAGGAGCGGCTCTGCTCCGCACCTCACGGAGGTAAGAGCGGCTGTCACCCGATCGCTCTTTATGGACCCTGCTGCTCGGGCTCGCGGCCCTGATTTCAGCAACTATTTGCAGGTACCCGAGCCGGTGCAAGAGTCTGTTACAGCGCGTAACTTCTACCTTCCTTCAGCGTGTCCAGAAGTCCAACTTTTTGTGTGATGGTTTCATCTTCCTCTGCCTTTTGGGTGCGAGTGCAGGAGCCTTTGTCGGTGCAGAACGTTTCGTCGATGTTGTGGGTTTCGTCGGGGAGAAAACTTGCAGACATACAGCACTTCAGAATCACACTGCTAGAGACTGAACATGTATTTAAATTTGGCAGCTGAACACATTCTGTACTGTACAGGAGACAGGAGTCCCTTGGCCAGTCAGGACGCAGCGGGAGGAACGCAATACACATTCATACAATGTAAAAAAAAAAAAAGGCATGCAAAATTGCACACAAAAAAAAAAT
Organism: Boleophthalmus pectinirostris; assembly: GCF_026225935.1. NCBI lineage: Eukaryota > Metazoa > Chordata > Actinopteri > Gobiiformes > Gobiidae > Boleophthalmus > Boleophthalmus pectinirostris. The sequence goes on from NW_026571190.1 coordinate 36,474,476, forward strand.
AATAAAAAAAATCTGCGAGACCGCGAAAAGTGAACTGCGATAGAGGGAGGGACGAGTGTAAACCAGGTCTAAACCAGAACTGACCCAGGTCTAAACCAGGTCTAAACCAGAACTGACCCAGGTCTAAACCAGGTCTAAACAGCGTGGAGTTCTTTGTCAGTCCTTTCGCCCGCGGTTACCTGAAGGTCTACGAGGAGCATCTCCGGCGTTTCACCGCTGCTGATATCGAGGTGATTTTAGCGAATTTGTATGAAGAAAAACCCACCACTTCAATCCAGGTTAAAAAAAAACTGTAACGCGCGTTACTCACATTTGTACCGAGTAAAATATTACTATTTTTCCCCCTGTAATGCCTTACATTACTGCGTTACAGCAAAAAGTAATGCATTACTGTAATTCGTTACTTTTATAACGCGTTACTCCCAACACTGGTAAAGAAATGAAAACTCACTGTAACGAGGTATGTATAGTATCGGCAACTTCTTAATGACACTCTTCCCTAGGAACTGCTGAACATTCCTCCAATAGACATACATGTAGTTCATTATTTAATATTGTGCATGTTGAATTGCATGTTTATACTCTGAAATAAAATTCACTTATACCTTCTGAAATTGTAAAAATGAGACACACAGACAAGACAAAGCAGTAATATCTGATGTAAGCTTTACTTTCAAATCCTGTTACATTTAGATCTGGCAAGTTGAACATAAAATAATGCCAAAACGAGGAAAACAAATACAAAACCCAAAAAGTACAAATGTTCTATTTACCAGTTATCGTCACAACCCTGTACAGCCTCAACAATGGAGTAATATAAAAAAAAAGCTTTGTACAGCACATACCAATCTTTACCGAGTGCCAAAACTGAAGATTTGAGCCTTTGCTAATCGGAAAGGACAGCCCAACTTAAAGCTGATTGTAGACAGTGCCCAATGATGCCAACGAAGTAAGTGCTAAGAAAAGGGGAAGTATGTGTCATGCATACAAGGTAGTCTAACGCGAAAAGGTCCTATATTACGCAAAACTGACTCTCGTGAGCTTTAAGTCGTGTTCGAATGTTGTTACGTCCTCAAAAACAAACCTGGAGTTGTGTTTTGTTTCAGTCACATGTTTGAGTAACACTTTATTATTATTATTATTATATTTGTCTTTATCTTCTCTCCACTTGGTGATGTTTTCAAACTAAAAGTAGGTAGTTTTCATCTCTTTTTACGTTTTGTTTACTAGAATCATTTCGATCAGGGGTGTCAAACTCAAATTTACCGAGGGCCAAAATGAAAAAGTCTAGTCTGACTAATCTGTTGCATGTTTTCTCTTCTTTCGAGAGATGTAATATTAAACCTTTTCTTATTAAAATAAATGTTTAATAATAGTTTTGCTTAAATATTGAATCCAAAACAAGCAAAATGTAAAATAATGATTGATTAATTGGTTGATTGGTGAAATTTTAAATAAATAATAGACTACAGAGAGATATGTAGGCGGCGGGCAGCTCTAATACATATTTGATATGATCTCGCGGACCTAATATAATTATATCGCGGGCCAAATTTGGTCCCCGGGCCTGAGTTTGACATGTCTGATTTAGATCATTTCAGCTAAAGTCCGTGCAATTGAATTTTGATTGCGATTTCGATTTGTGTGCCAAACGATCTCCAAACTCATATGATCGAGTTGAAACAATTTAAAGCTTAATAAAGTTTATTTTATTATATAGAGAGAATGTAGAACAGCTGGATATATAGTTTATTTTGGATACATTTATGTTTTTCTATGCCGTATTTCACGTTCAAAGTGTATTTTATTCATTTTATGTTGTTATGCATCACAAAACTGCTCTAAGGTTCATATTTGTAGCCTGTATTTATTTTCAATTTGAGAGTTTTGAGAGAGAAATGCTGAATAAAAGTAACTAAAATAACAGTTTGAATAATCGTGATTTCAATATTGACCAAAATAATCACGATAATGTTTTTTTTACCATAATCGAGCAGTGCTAATTTCATCTCTACTGACGCTGTATGGGGTTTAAAAACACAGTGGAGCGCTTCCTGTGTCACCACATGACATCACAAGGTGCAGGAGAGTTTCCAGTTTGAGAGAAGAAACATGTGAATGAAACAAAACACAACTCCGGGTCTGTTTGCGACGAGGAAACAACATTATATCACAGATCAGAAAACAGCGTAATATAAATCCTTTAAAGTGCATATGACAGGTTTTCACGTTTTTCTAATTATCACTTGGTTTAATGGGACAGTACAGCGAAATTTTACATCAGTTTGTGTGGAAAAAAAAACCAAAAAAGTAAAGAAGAAAAGCACAGAAATACAGAAAGTAACGGGCTTTTCTAAAACGTAACACCTCAGTGAAATTCTACCAAAAATACAGCGAAAATTTACAAACAAAGAACATATTTTGACAGATTAAACAATGATTTAACGAAATAAAAATGTTGAAATCTAAAAAAAAAACGATTGTGTAGCTTAGTAAAGTTCTAAAATTATAGCTAAAAGAACTGAAATTATTTCTACGCAGGCCCGTCGACAGAAATTTGGGGGGCCTTGGGGCAAGAAGCATCACATGGGCCCCCCTTTAATAGAAATTAAATGTAAAAAGGTCCAATTCTGGGCCCCTAAAACCTTGGGGACCTCTGCGTATGTCATATCTGCTGTCTAGGAACTAAAATAAACACCAGATTAATTTAAAAAATCGACAAAACTAAGCGAAAAACAGCCATAACCTGCCATATGCACTGTAAAAAAAACAACAAAACGACGTAAGATATAAGTGCTTAATGGAGTTCTGGTTCTCGTAAGTCGCTTGCCTTATTAAAAATTGCATTCATGATTCTTAGTAAAAGGCAAAAATTTTCAAAAAGGTGTCGCAGCCAAGGACACATTCGATTTCTATGTATTTTTTTTACGAGTTTATTTAAAATTTTTGGACCCTGACAATTCGTTTGACTCATTCTCAGAAGTCTCCGGTGGTTTTCTTTCCACCGAGTGGCACTAGAGCATAAAAGATAACAGAGATAGAGACAGAGAGAGAGAGAAGCAATGGAGTTTTTTTTTTTTTTTTTTTTTTTTTTTTGTGAGTGTGTGTGTGTGAAAAGTAAAAGGAAGAGACGGCTCGTTCTGTCCGTTCTGCAGACAGCGTCCCGTACGTTTATAAAGACGAACAGTGGGATAGTTTGCGTTCACGTGGCGACACTTTCGAAACTTCCATAATGTAGTTTTTCTGGTCTGCGCAAGAAAAAACAGATCAATTTTTTACAAACGAATACACCACTTTAAAACAGAGTGTTGTAATGAATTTTTGTAACATTGGGGCAGGTGACATTCCCACGGTCTATACACAAATATAAATAATCTGTGTGTCATTCGTTCGTTCGTTTTTTCGATATAAAACCAAAAATAAGAAAAGGAAAAAAAAACAGCTATTTTCTTAATTATTTGTCTCCAAAACCAAAATGTAAAAACGGATGATGATTTGTTTTTCAGTTTGCGATTTTGTGTTTAAATGAAGAATGGAAAAAACGGATAACGGCCGTTTCCTGTTTACGTGACTTAAACTGTGATGCCGGACTGAACCAGGACTAAACCAGGACTAAACCAGGTCCAAACCAGGACTAAACCAGGTCTAAACCAGGTCCAAACCAGGTCTAAACCAGGTCTAAACCAGGACTAAACCAGGAAACCAGGTCTAAACCAGGTCTAAACCAGGTCTAAACCAGGACTAAACCAGGACTAAACCAGGTCTAAACCAGGTCTAAACCAAACCAGGTCTAAACCAGGAACCAGGACTAAACTATATCAGGACTAAACCAGGACTAAACCAGGACTAAACCAGGTCTAAACTAAACCAGGTCTAAACCAGGTCTAAACCAGGTCCAAACCAGGTCTAAACCAGGTCCAAACCAGGTCTAAACCAGGACTAAACCAGGACTAAACCAGGTCTAAACCAGGTCTAAACCAGGTCCAAACCAGGTCCAAACCAGGACTAAACCAGGACTAAACCAGGTCTAAACCAGGTAAACCAGGACTAAACCAGGTCTAAACCAGGACTAAACCAGGTCAAACCAGGTCCAAACCAGGTCCAAAACCAGGACTAAACCAGGACTAAACCAGGTCTAAACCAGGACTAAACCAGGTCCAAACCAGGTCCAAACCAGGTCCAAACCAGGTCCAAACCAGGAATAAACCAGGACTAAAACGGGTCTAAACAAGGACTAAAACAGGACTAAAACAGGACTAAACCAGGACTAAACCATGTCCGGAACCAGACTGGGACTGAAACCAGGACTAAGACCGGGAACAGAACCAGGACTGAGACCAAGACTGCGACCAGGACTGAGACCTAGACTGAGACTGGGACTAGACCAGGACTGAGACCTGGACTGAGACTGGGACTAGACCGGGACTGAGACCAGAACTGAGACTAGACCAGGCTTGAGACTGAGACTGAGATTGAGGCCGGGACTGAGACTGAGGCCGAGACTGAGACCAGGACTGAGACTAAGATCGGGACCAGACCAGGACTGAAAACTGTTTAGTCCTGGTTTAGTCCTTTTTTCCATTATTCATTTAAATACACAATCATAAACAAAAAAAAACGAATCATTATTTGTTTTGGAGACAAATAATGAAGAAAATAGTTGTTTTTTCATTTTCTTACTTTTAGTTTTATATTGATAAATGAATGAACGAATGATACATGAATTATAAACAAGTGTGAAACTTAAAATTTCATATCTGGAGAAGACCTGGACCCCAAAACGTCACATTGTGGCGTTAATAAAATAAAAGTTTCGGAGCTCCAAAGAACTGCACTGCGGATCTGTTTTTTCTTGCACATTTTTTTTTTTTTTTTTTTGTCTTTGGACCCAGCACAGAGACATACACATCCAATAAATCTGCAACTACAGTATCTACCAGTAACTTTTCTGAAGGTCTGTCATCTTTTTTTTTTTTCCCCATGAAGACTTTATTCTGCAAAAAATAATATCTAGGTGAGTTAAATTGAGATTCGATAGATTCAACTATACAAGTAAAATTATCTACCAAAGTGTGTTTTTCTTAATTCAAGCAACATTCGATTGTATTTCTTATTTTAAGTGCAAAAAGTTGTCGGTTTTCTTAAGTAGCAAGATGTATTTTTATATTTTAACTCCAAAAAGTCTTGTTCATTGGTAGATAATTTTACTTCTCAAACTTTCTTAATTCAAGTGATCTTAACGTGGCTAGATTTTAGTTTTTGCCGTGTTTTGCTTTGTCTGAAATGTCCCGCAGTGGCATTAAACGTCTCTATCTTGCGTTTATCCAGTTACAGGTGTTTTTATTGGTTCAAAAACACGAGCAGGGGTCGCCTCTCCGCAGATCTGGTGTGTTAACGTGGCTTGGCGGAGTCGCTTTTTTGTTCCCAGTGGAGAAAGAGACGTGTGTGGAGGATTCTGAACCAAGCAACAACATCTCCATGGAAATGACGGACGCTCTACCAGAAAAGTTACACAATGCACCTTTAAATCGAGCAGGACTCCTATGGTACAATTTGTCTGGTTTAGTGGTTTATAAATTTGCGATTACTGAGAGTATTCTAGATTTACTTTCTTATACTGTAGTTATAAAAAGTTAAGTTTTTGTGATTAAAAACTGATAAAAGATGAACATTTTGAGACAAGTTAAATTAAACCAAGTGGACATTTCGCCCTCAACCAAGTTAAGCTTCATTTTGGTAGCGAAATATCAGCTTCAAAAACTCAGTAAGTGGTTTAGTGGTTTAGTTTAAAGCTGCATTGTGTAACTTTTTTGGTAGAGGTCCCGCAAGTTGCTCATCTTAATAAAAATGTTATTGTTTAACGTCCATTATTCTCAAGTTTGGCATTAAATTTCAATCAGTCGCCGTAGAAACAAGCAGGAGACGCGACATAGGACGATTTACAGGCGAGATCTGTGAAGAGGCGACCCCACTCATGGTAAAAAACATGATTTTAAAGGTAGTTTTGAGCAATAAACCCCCCCCAAAAGTGAATAAATCCATCATATATGAGTTTAATACCTGATTTTGGAACATTACAGGCAAAGCAAAAATTGAAATAATAAAAAAAACAAAAGGTCTTGCCCACTTTCTGGTTAAAATAAGAATTGCATTAATTTCAATGTTGAACTAGAGAAAAGTCTTGCCTCTAAAATCTGACATAAAGTAGTTTGATTTTTGTAAAATTCGTCCACGTTACCGACAAGTGAACAAAACGCCCTTTTAGTCTGTGTTCGCCGATTTCAGGTCCAAGGATTCCTTCGTGGTTTGAATGATCTGAAATGGCAAAGGTCCTGCGTTGTTATATCAATAATGTAATTAAAATCAAAATATTATATTTTCTGAATGAGAAAAAAGTCCTCTGAAAATCCTTCAAACCAGGAAGGGACCATTTGCCTGAAACCTGTGAATAGAATTGATTTGCCGTCAAGATCGGCGGCTCTATGCAAAAATCGTACGGCCGGAATGATAATGGGCGCGACCTTGGTAAGTTCTGGAATAAAGTGGATTGAACATAAAAAATTTGGGATTGTCAATCAAAAACAAAGGCAAAGTGATTGAAAGGACTTTAAAACATCAAATTAACATGGAAAAATTTTGACTCAATCCTTAAAGCTGCACTGTGTAACCTTCAGGGTACAGGGTCCGTCACCATGGAGATGTCGTTGCTTTGCCTGGAATTTTATTGGATATTAAACTCAGGAAACAAGCGCAAAGCCAATTTACAGGTCCGGTCTGTGGAGAGGAGAGCCTGCTTACAGTACATTATCACAGTACATTTTTTTTCAAGGGTTTGTTTTAACACCTAAAAACACTTCTAATTATATAATAAGCACATTTAATGCCACTCTTTGGGACATTCTAGAGAAAAAACAGGGTTCCCACGCTTTTCCATGACTTTTTCATGACCTAAAGTGAATTTTCCATGACTTTACGACACCTACATGTGTAGAATTGATCAGATTTTTAGAGCTAAATCTGAAATGTTAACTCTTTCCACTCACCTTACGGTTTGGGATTATCGTTTTTTTAATATTCAAATACTGTCAGTGCATTTATTGTCGTCTCTTTAAAAAAAAAAAAAAAAAAAAGGCGCAGACGTTCAGAAACTTAACAGAACGCTGTAGTTGCGTGAAAGACATACTAAAATTCCATGACTTTTCCAAAACTTTCATTGAATTTACAAAATTCTAGGCCTGGAAAATAACATTTCCAATTTCCATGACTTTTCTAGACTTTCCATGACCGTGGGAACCCTTAGAGAAAAACAATCGCCCTTGTATATCTCCGTGGACACCATCGGGAGCTGGACTTGTACGAGAAAAGTTACAAAATGCAGCTTTAACAAAAACGACAAGGTTCGACATTTGTGGATTTTTTGTTGATATTTTCTAAAAACTGTGGATTTATTACATTTTTCAAGCCTCCTGTCCTCTACTTGAAGCTCAAAATCTAAAATGCCAGGCCCGTCGACAGAAATTTGGAGGCCCCGGGGTAAAAAACCTCACATGGGCCCCCCTCTGATAGAAATTAATAGTAAAATGATCCAATTCTGGGGCCCTAAAACCTTGGGGCCCCAGACAACAGACCCCTTTATCCCCCCCTTGTTTACTGCCCTGCCGTGAACGCAAACTATAAACACACAGCTCAGTCCCCGACCAAGAAGTGACAGATTAAATCCTAAATCCACTTCCTGCGAACATTTTGGTCTTGTGAATCCTTCTGTGTCCAATTCTGATTTTTTTTTTTTACAAACAAGACAAAATTCTGACAATGCATGACATTACAAATTAAGGAAAAATAAAAAAAAAATAACAAAACAAAACAACCTCTTTACAAATAAGAGGTTTTGGCTTGAAGACCACTTCGGAACACAAGCGCCGTGTTTTCAAATGGGTAAAGCTTTTTTTTTTTTCTCTAAATAAAATGCCGGTATGCATCTTGGAGACATACGCTCTCATTCATGGATAAATACATATTTTCATAATCAAAAAAAGTGCAGCACTGTGCAAATTGGCGTTTACAATTTAGCCTGGGATCTTTAGTTCCCAGGGTGAGCGTGACCTTTACCGTCTAATTCCCGCTAATTGTATTTTACACAGAGCGTCCGGGCTCCGTGCGAGGGCTGGTTCAGTTTGGACTTTTCAGACACAGTTGTACGATACGGGATGGACCAGTATGGCAATTTTTCTCGCGGAGATTGTTCCAAAAGGTGCAATGTGGAACTTTTCTGGTGGAAGGTCCGTCGTCTGTCACCGCTTTACCTGGAATGTTCCGTGGTATGACTTTAAACATTTCCATCTAAGAGCGTCGAGTCATTACGGGTGTTTCAATTGCTCAAAAATACAAGAATTCCTTCGGCGAATAGGGGGCGACGCTCCACAGATCTGACCTGTAATGGAGCGTAGAACTATGCTTCGTGATAGTTATAGGTTTAATCTGTACTGCGGAACATTCTAGACGAAGCAATGACATCTCCATGGAGACATCAGGTAGTGAACGCTCCACCAGAAAAGTTACACCTTTGCCAGTTCATCTTTAAGAAGAAATAAATATTAAAGGTGCCTAGAAACGACTAATTGATACTAGATACTCATTTGACCTTTGTAAAGTACTGAAGAAGTGTGTCAATACTCAAGAAATACTGGTATTAATGTATATAAATACTGAAATTGAACTTTACTTTAATAGTTTTAGAAAGGTCAATATTAAAACTAGTGTAAGACCGCATAATAAAAAATGAACAACTCTTATTTTGTGTTAAATAAAACATTATGTTACACTTAAAAATAAGTGTTTTAAATCATTATTGATGTGTTGAAATCTTTATCAAGTTTGGGAAGAGCCTTTCTCTACAGATTACAAATAGATTCCAGATTTCTACAGTTTAAGAGCAGCACAAGTGTAGTGATAAAATTTAATAGAAAAATTTCTAGCGTTATAAAAAATCTCCATACTCAGATATTGATCTGTTCTAAAATAAGTGTCCATACTGAAAAAAGTGACTTCAAATAGAACAATTTTAAACCTTTCCAGACCTTTTTAGAAGGTCTTAAAATAGTATCAAAGTCAGAATTAGTATTAGACCACATGGTAATCATACAGAAACTCATTATTTTAAGATTGTGATACTGAAATTGCTTTACATGGTCAAATTTGAGTTTAAGTCAACTCTAAAAAGTTCCTCAGTTATTTCACTTTAATGTTAAAATAGTTTTAAGTCAAATTGTTGTATCATCACTCATTTGGGTTGAAAAACGTGGGGGGAAAAAAGCCTCAGTTTCTCCATATACAAATATCAAACCCAGATATGAATCAATTCTAAAACAAGTATTGATACTGAAAAAAATGACATACATAGAACAACTGTGACCTTTACAGACATTTCTTAAAATATATCAGAATTAGCATTAGACCACATGGTAATAACATAGAAACTACCATTATTTTTGGTAAAAAATTACATAATTTTACAATTGTGATACTGAAATTGCTTTACATTATCGAATCTGAGTTTGAAGTCAACTTTAAAAAGTTCCTCAATTATTTTACTTGAACGTTAGAACAATTTTGACTTAAAACTATTTGTTCATCTCTCGTTTGGGTTGAAAAACAAGTGGAAAAAAGCTTCAGTTTCTCCATATACAAATATCAAACCCAGATATGAATCAGTTCTAAAACAAGTTTCGAATACTGAAAAAAATGACATACATAGAACAATTGTGAACCTTTCCAGACCTTTTTTTAGAAGGTCTGAAAATATATCTGAATTAGTATTAGACCACACAGTAATAATATAGAAACTACCATTATTTTTGGTAAAAAATTACATTATTTTACCATTGTGATATTGCAATTGCTTTACATTATCGAATCTGAGTTTGAAGTCAACTTTAAAAAGTTCCTCAATTATTTTACTTGAATGTTAGAACAATTTTGACTGGGTTTTGGGAGGGAAAAAAGCTTCAGTTTAGCCAGATACAGTAATAAGATTGAGGGGTGTGACGCTAACTGGAGGCATGTCCTGTGTGAAGCTCCGTTACTCAAGTTAAACTTTAATCTGAGCTTCGTTTTAACACAATTTGACCTTAAAAGAGCTGATTTAATTGAAACTACAGCAGCTGAACTGATTTGTGCTGTCAAACAAACGACTCTCTCCAATAAATGAGTCAAATAAATAGTTTTTTAGTTAGTCACGGTTAACTTTTTCTTAAAAATCAAACACCTAAACAAGATCGTGAGATGTGCTGTTTAAATCCATTTCATTTTTCTTTTTTTCCAGTTTGTGTTTTCAGACGATCTTAAAACTTTTTCGGCGATATTTGCTTGCTGAACATTCCGGCGTAGACATACATGTACAACAGTCGCCGCGAAGTCTCAGAAGCAGCGGCACTGGTTGTAATTTAGCGATTGCTCCATTTGCATTATATTAAAAATGTTAAATATAGGGTAGAACATCGGCGCCTCTCGTCGAACCCACGCATTGTTCACTGCCATACTGACCCATCTCATAAAGTAGGACTCGAATGAACACCGTTTTCATTTACATAGCAATATCTTGGACTGACTTTTCAAATCAAAAGAGAACATACGAGATTAAGTGCTTTTGGCTTGAAGTGTAACTACATTAAGTGCAATTAAAACTCAGAAGATTGACAGAAACAAAAAAAGGGGGCGTGAAACGATAAGTACCATGTCTCCCGGCGCCTTTTCACCGCCGAACGCAGCTCTATTCTGTATTTGCGTGTTAGTAGAAAATGTCATGATGTAAAAGGCTCAGTACAAAAGTGAAAATAATAAAAAAAAAATAACATGAAGGCCACCACTAGCTTTCCAGACGACGTCGCCGTTCGAACTTCTCCGTCACTTGTACATCAACGAAAATACATTCATTCAAGTCATTTTGGAACAGTTTTTTTCTTTTTTTTATACACAAAAAATTACAAAAATCTCCAAAAAGCACCATTGAATCGGCCTGTGGTGTCCCGTGCGCGTCGGCAGCGGTCACCTCCACAAAACAATTATCTCATAGCTCCTCTAACTATAGTAGATGTGTGATACATAGTGTGCATATAAAGCCGCATTCATATTCGCGTGGTCTCAGCAATAACGATTCACCTTGTCCAGCTGAACTCGTCTCAAACTGCCTTTTTCCGACAACAGGGAGTGCAAATACTTCTATAGAGTGACATACTATTAATATCGCGCCCGTCAAGTTCACAGCTTATTTTCGTAAGCTTTAAAAAAAACGGTATTGATTTTGAGACGCCCAGGGATATGAGGCAGCAGTTATGCATAATATGAATTCACCAAAAAATACGAAAAAAAAAAAAAAAAAAAAAAAACATGGGAAGGAAAGGGAGGGGCTACAAAAACTATGTACAAGATTGATAAATAAGTAAGTGCGTGGTTTTGAGGCGTTGCTATGGAAACGTGCCTTTACTCCAGCGAGAAGCGCTTCGTTCCTGTCCGCCGCGAACACTTGAAAGATTTTGAATTTAGCTTCCTAATGACGCCAAAGCTAAGTTGAAACACAGAACCAGGCATGCTATTTTGATGCATAATAGCAATAGACAAAAATGCACTAAAATATAGGACTTGCAAGTTTTCCTTTGTCTTTTTCACCTTTTATATCGTCAAACGACTAAAGAAAATAGCTATAAAACGGAGATACGTTAGTTTCCTCGGATAATGCGACCGGTTCCAGCTCATTCAGACATTTAAAAACAGAAAGTCAGAGAGTAGTAGCTGAAGTAGTAATAATTCAATCGATAGAACTGATAAGAAAAGCAGCTTCTTGATATAAATGCCTTTAGCATGTACAGCCTTTTACTCTTATAAATGTTTTTATGTTCAATATGTGAGTCTGCTCCAGCTTATTCTGCTGGTCTGATTGGAAAAGAGCGAGCGCCCACAGTCGGAGTGAGGGGGCGCTCTCGAGTCACACAGTCTTGGCCCTCTCGGTGAGTCCCAGGTAAGCCAGGAAGGAGTGTTTGTGGGAGGAGGAGGAGGCGAGCGGGGGGAGGGGCCGGGCCGGGGGGAGGGGCCGGGCCGCTGGAATGTGTAGAGGGTGGTGAGGGGGATGAGGGGGCGCTCACAGTTTGTGTAGTGCTCTAGGGGGGAGCAGAAGGGGGGGCCGTTAGCACTGGGGGGGTCCATGGGGGGGTCCATGGGTCTGAGGGACTTGCCTAAAGTGAGGGACAGGGCCACAGACTGCAGAGCCTGGGAGGCACTCAGGTTCATGAGCGGGCTGCTGCTGCTGCTGCCCCCGCTGCTTCCTGCTCCCAACAGGAAGTGCGATGTGGCCGGAGACGCCCTCTCCTCCCTCTCCTCCTCCTCGTCCTCCTCCGCCGCGCGCTGGCGTTTCTTGACGTGGCGGCTGTAGACGAAGGGGTGCGGGGTGGTGAGGGGGCAGTCGTGGCAGCGTGCCAGCGGGTGGCGCGGCGCGTGTTTGAGCTTCTTGTGCAGGTTCAGGTTGTCTTTGCGCTTGCAGCTGTAGGAGCAGCGGTCACAGTGGTAGGGCCGCTCCCCCGTGTGCACGCGCACGTGCTCGATCAGCTTGTTGGCCGTCTTGGACAGGTATCCGCACTGCTCACACTTGTAGTGGTTGCCCAGGCGATGGGCGCGCATGTGGCCCTCCAGCGCGGCCTGGTCTGGCCACAGTCCTTGGCAGATGCGGCAGCGATACTCCATCTTACAGTGCGTCTTGAGGTGGCACTCCATGGCCGCCGGACGGTTGGTGGAGTAGATGCAGAAAGGGCACCTGCACAAACCACAGGGACCAGGGACACGGGAGGACAGCACACAGCACTGTTACAGCAGGGGTCACAGGAAGCACACTCAAACACTGTCCACAGGGCTCCTACACTCACATGCTCACTTGGAAAATACTATTAACTATTATTTTAAAAAGTATAAAATGTAATCAAATACATGTATTTAATGAACATACATTTTATACAGTGTCGCCTCCATGTACAATGTAAAATAGAATTAAAACCTACTAAAAAGCGTATTCTTTAAATATATTCTTCAGAAGAATAAATAACAATTACTAATCACAAATCTTAGACCAATAAATTTGAGAAGGGAAACAGAATATTAATGTAGGATTCATTCTGTCCATAAATCATTCGGATAAATACGTTAATGAGTTATATTCTACACTGACTGCCCTCTTCATGTCACATATCGTCCACTTAAGGTAAAGGTGTAGGAGCCCTGGCTGGACAGTGCGCACAGATGAGGAGGAAAGGACAGGTGAAGGAGGAGTGTCTGTGCTCGGGGTGTGTGCGTGCTGGTTTATGTGTGTGGGAGTGGGGTGACAGGCTGCAGTAGGACATGAAGGAAATGAAGGAATGGAGTGGCACTTACATTTAAATAGCACCTTTCATCTGCTCTGGGCCCCAAAGCGCTTCACAAACCCTGCAGAACAAAATCACCTCAGAAAAACCGACTCACATTGGTCAAGGCCCTGGCTCCCTCACTGCTGCGCGCACTTAGAACTCTTAACACTGACTCAGTATCTTCTTAAACGTGGCTTCGAGTACGCGTCGCTGTTTCGTTTTTTTTGCTCGTGCTCGTCTCAACTCCTGGTCAGAGCGTCACGGCAGATTCACGTGAACAATTAGGTAAATGAAAGCGGTCTATTCTCGGTGTTTGCGCGCGTGTGTGTGTGTGCGAGGCCGGTTCCTCCTGCACCTGTCGAGGGCGAGATGTGGCCGGATGTGAGTCAACACCAGTCATACATACGCACGCAGGGTGATCTGAAGCAATGCATCAAGGGTAAATAAACCTATAAATGGAAATCGGGAGTTGTTATTTTTCTTATTAAGCGAGGCTCAGCTGTCTCGATTGACGGCTCCGGTCTCGTAAGTGGCAGCAGCGTTAGAAAGTATAAAATATGATAATAAACTAGAGATTTTTAGCCATAAACTAGTCTGATTAATCGCGATATGCATCTCACGGTACGATATTTACTGCAATATTTTGGAGAGGCAAATATAATTCTAGATAGGACACTTTCTTTGCTTTTAAAATACTTTAAGATAAGATTTTCGTGTGAATTATTACTGTCAGAATCTCAAGAATTCAAGTAAAATCGTAAAACTTCATGTCGTTTGCGCTGAAATGAATCATGGGATATGTAGTTCCCGATGTTTATGAGCTGTTCCTACTAAACAACAATGCATTGAAGCAAAGGAACTTATAATTTGATATATTGTGACCGCTCTCGATATTATTGTGAGACTTCTGACGATACGATATCACGATATTTCTTCTGACGATACGATAAAACGATATTTCGGTTACTGTTTCATCCCTTCAGATTAGTCTTAAAGGTCCCGTATTACTCAAACTGACTCATGTGAGCTTTTAGTCATGTTGGAACATTGTTAAATCATCACACACAAACCTGGAGTTGTGTTTTGTTTCATTCACATGTTTGAGTAATCCTTTTATTAGTCTGTCTACATCTCCAAAGCTCGAAACACTCTGTTCCACCTTATGATGTCATGAACAGTGTTGGGAAGATTACTTTTAAAATGTAATTCCCTACAGATTACAGATTACAGACACCAAAATGTAGTTTGTAACGTGATCCATTAAATTATTTAACGTAATGTAATCTGAATATTTTGGATTACTTGATATTGTCATGCTTTTTTAAACTACATGAATGTACCAACCACATCCTGAAAATTCTTGTTTGTTCTCTTCAAATTGTCTGTTGAGCCCAAGTCTCCATGAACAGGTTTTTGTTTGCTGTAAAGTAGCAAAGATGAGAATCTTAACATGAGATGTTTTGTCTGCTCAAAGACAATAAAAAGTCCAGTTTTTACTTAACCATATTAAAGATATTATTGATAGAGAAATTATTTTTATATGAGATCACTGCTGCCTTAAAGTATGTCCACTCTTTTAGTGTCATATTGTTTAGACCTGGTTTAGACCTGGTTTAGACCTGGTTTAGACCTGGTTTAGACCTGGTTTAGACCTGGTTTAGTTCTGGTTTAGTTCTGGTTTAGCCCAAAATGTGAAAACAGGAAAATACCGCCATGTAATCCATTTATTTCAACAAAGTAACTGTAATCCAATTACCACTCATGGACACAGTAACTGTAACCGAATAGTTACTCATAATTTGTACTCTGATTACGTAACTCTGCTACAGGTAATCTGTTACTCCCCAACACTGGTCATGAAGCTGTAGTGTTCAAGTTCAACAGCTACAGTTTTTTTTTTTTTTTTTAGCTCTCGCCAAGTATAGATCAGCAATTCCAGATCTGAAATCATCCAAATGATTTCAGTAAAGGTGTGTGGAGTGTAAAAACCCAACGGAGCACTTCCTGTATCGCCACATGACATCACAAGGTGGAACAAAGTGTTTTCCGTTTGAGAGAAGGACTCAGCGTAAAACATGTGCGAATGAAACAAAACACAACTCAAGAGTATGTTTTTGATGAGGACACAACATTATAACATACCCTTTAATAAAGACTTAATTCATAGTTTATTAACATTGATTAAAGGGTAATAATTACTTAATTAAAAAGTTAGACAGCAGAGTTAGGCCAAATAATAACCCTGAATCATTCTTAATAAACTATATGGTGACACTTTAGTTTTGTGTGGTCCTCTGTCTCTTTTATTTATTTACTGCTATTTTATAATTTTATGGTTTTTGCTTTTATTTGAGTTGAATGGTTTTATTGTTTTAGGACTGGAATGATCAAATTTTAACAATCTACCTTTTTGTTGTCTTAATTTTTTTTTATCTCTGTGCCCTTTTTTTTTTTTTTTTGGTAAAATGTACATAAATAAAGTGAATTTGGATTTGGAGAGGTCCTGGTTACTGTCAATACTGTCAATGTAGTATGTGTATGATTATATTTATCAATTAACCAATAAATACTAGGGGTGTAACGATATTCAATTCTCACGATGCGATATAGTCACGGTATGAACCTCGCGGTACGATATTTATTGCGATATTTTGTGGAAGCAAAAACAAAACTGGATTAAGTCGTGTCAAGGCGTTTTAAGAAGGAAAAAGTAGCATATTCACAGTTTTGTCTCCACAAAATATCGCAATAAATATCGTACCATGAGATGTATATTGTAACAAGAGATTTGGATTCGTGCGCCTCTCCACCATATCGTGAGCTTTCCCACGATATCTCAAAAAATATTGTACCATGAGGTTCATACCGTGACGATATCGTGTTGTGAGGCTTGGATATCGTATCGTGAGGCTTGGATATCGTATCGTGAGACTTGGATATCGTATCGTGAGGCTTGGATATCGTATCGTGAGACTCGGATATCGTATCGTGAGACTCGGACATCGTATCGTGAGACTCGGACATCGTATCGTGAGACTCGGACATTGTATCGTGAGACTCGGATATCGCATCGTGACACTTGGATATCGTATCGTGATTGGATCGTATGGGATATCGTATGGTGAGACTTGGATATCGTATTGTTGGATATCATATCGTGAGACTTGGATATCGTATTGTTGGATATTGTATCGTGAGGCTTGCATATCGTATGGTGAGGCTTGGATATCGTATCGTGAGGCTTGGATATCGTATGGTGACTTGGATATCGCATCATGACTATTGGATATCGTATTGTGAGACTTGGATATCATATTGTTGGATATCGTATCATGAGGCTTGGATATCGTATGGTGTGGCTTTGGATATCGTATCTTGAGACAGACTTGGATATCGTATCGTGAGACTTGGATATCGTATCTTGGATATCGTATTGGATATTATATCGTGAGACTTGGACATGGTATCGTGAGACTTGGATATCATATTTTTGGATATCGTATCGTGAGGCTTGGATATCGTATCTTGAGACAGACTTGGATATCGTATCGTGACACTTGGATATCATATTGTGAGACTTGGATACCGTATTGTTGGATATCGTATTGTGAGACTTAGATATCGTATCGTGAGACTTGGATATCGTATGGTGAGACTTGGACATGGTATCGTGAGACTTGGATATCATATTTTTGGATATCGTATCGTGAGGCTTGGATATCGTATCTTGAGGCTAGGATATTATATCGTGTGGCTTGGACATGGTATCGTGAGACTTGGATATCATATTGTTGGATATCGTATCGTGAGGCTTGGATATCGTATCTTGAGACAGACTTGGATATCGTATCGTGAGACTTGGATATCGTATCGTGAGACTTGGACATCGTCACACCCCTAGAAATAATAAATCCGTTGACATTCACACAGCCGCACGACGCCGCTGACCAGTCGTTTCGCGTTCGAAGCGACCGAATTTCCCACGGCCGTCTCCCTCGCTAAAACCGCGCGTCTAAAAATAAAACCATAACACTTTTTACACATTTCGAAATCCGAAAACGATATGTCTGCGTCTCCTTATCTGACGGAATCCCAAACCGCCACAGCCTGCTCCGCTCGCCTTTTGACTGCGAGCTTAAAGAAATCAATCTGGTTTGACAAACATTGACACCAGACAGAAGATACATGGAAAACTGTTATAAAAGCTCCTTCACAGTTACTCACTCACACTCTACAACCAAGTCTTCACATGAGCTGCTATGGTGTGAAAATTTTGGAAGCTTTTTCGCTCCTTATGTGTCTGCGTTTGGATTGGACCACATTAAAAAAAAAAAAAAAAAAAAAAAAAAAAAAAACATCCACTGAGAACTACAAAGATGCAAACTTTTTTTTTTATTTTTATTTTTTTATCAATGACCAAAAATGAGGCGATGCATGCACGGGTTTGGGTTATGAAAATCCAAATACAAAACCATGACACTTTGAATGGCTGCTAAACACATTAAGTCACTTTTTTTCTTTTTTTTTTTTTTTTTTGACGGAAATGTCGTTAATAGAAGTAAGAATTGGCTGCCGTGGTCACAGATGGCCTGAAATGAGACAGAGATGCAGTACAACAAAGGCTCCTGTAGGGGGAGAGGATGGACATGGAGGGGAGGTTGGGAAGGGGGGGGCGTGTGAGGAGATGTTAAGGGCTGCAGGAGCGATAGAATAGGCCTATTGATCGGTCATTATAGTAAATTGCGTGGGGTTTCGTGTATGGCCGTGCGGCGAAAATTGTGGTTTGCGACAGTATGTAGGAGTAGAGGCTGAGAAAAAAAACGAGCATGTGCCCAAGAATGTGAGTTTTGTTGGGAAAAATATGGAAATTCTGTTGATTAAAGGTCCTATATTATGCAAAAAAATAACTCTTGTATCTAGGCTGAGGTCTTCTCTCAAACAGAAAATGCTGTTCCACCTTGTGATGTCATGTGAATTATTTGGATAATTTCAGATCTGGGATTGCCAAACTCTGCTGAGCTAAAACTAAAACTACAGCTTCATGACATCACAAGGTGGAACAGAGTGTCCACATCCCCAAAGCTCAAAACAGACTAATATAGATTATTATTTAGACCTGGTTTAGACCTGGTTTAGTTCTAGTTTAATCCTGGTTTAGTCCTGGTTTAGACCTGGTTTAGATCTGGTTTAGACCTGTTTTAGACCCGTTTTAGGCCTGGTTTAGACCTGATTTTGGTTTAGACCTGGTTTAGACCTGGTTTAGACGTCTGGTTTAGGTCTGGTTTATGTCTGGTTTAGTCCTGGTTTAGGTCTGGTTTAGGTCTGGTTTAGTCCTGGTTTAGACCTGGTTTTAGTCCTGGTTTAAACCTGCTTTAGTTCTGGTTTAGACCTGGTTTTGGTCCTGTTTTAGACCTGGTTTAGGCCTGGTTTAGACCTGATTTTGGTTTAGTCCTGTTTTAGTCCTGTTTTAGACCTGGTTTAGACCTGGTTTAGTCCTGGTTTAGTCCTGGTTTAGAAGTGATTTAGACCTGCTTTAGTTCTAGTTTAGACCTGGTTTAGTCCTGGTTTAGATCTGGTTTAGTCATAGTTTAGACCTGGTTTAGTCCTGGTTTAGACCTGGTTTAGTCCTGGTTTAGACCTGGTTTAGACCTGGTTTAGTCCTGGTTTAGAAGTGATTTAGACCTGCTTTAGTTCTAGTTTAGACCTGGTTTAGTCCTGGTTTAGATCTGGTTTAGTCATAGTTTAGACCTGGTTTAGTCCTGGTTTAGACCTGGTTTAGTCCTGGTTTAGACCTGGTTTAGTCATAGTTTAGACCTGGTTTAGAAGTGATTTAGACCTGCTTTAGTTCTAGTTTAGACCTGGTTTAGTCCTGGTTTAGATCTGGTTTAGTCATAGTTTAGACCTGGTTTAGTCCTGGTTTAGACCTGGTTTAGTCATAGTTTAGATCTGGTTTAGTCATAGTTTAGACCTAGTTTAGACCTGGCTTAGTCTGGGCTTAGTCCTGGTTTAGACCTGGTTTAGTCCTGGTTTAAACCTGGTTTAGTCCTGGTTTAGTCATAGTTTAGACCTGGTTTAGACCTGATTTAGTTGTAGAGAAAATAACAACATTATATCATGTCTTCAAATTCACAAGAGTCAATTCTGTGTAATATCGGACCTTTAAAGCTCAAGTACTGAACCTCTTATTGAACAGAAACGTTCTAAATGTTGAAGTTGTATTTCCTGCGTGTGTATTATTCTTGTTTATAAAAGTATTACATGTTCAATTGTCCAGTGAACACAAGCTCCAGCCTGTGCCTTTCCACTCCGGTATCTGCTTATATTTATCTGAGTGACACAACCTGCTTTAATTGTGTTGACAGAATAAACCAAACTAAAACCAAATCACCATGGTAACCGCGACTAAATAAACACTCAGCGATGATCTAGTCCACGCTGTGTTTTATTTTCAATTTAAGGTGCACTGTGTAACTTTCACAGAGGAGGGGGGTCTGCCGTCTGCTCGTCTCCATGGAGATGTTATTTGACCTCGAATGTTCCACGTTGAGGCATTAAACTTAACTCCACAAAGACAATGACAACGAAGACAAGTCGTGTTTTTCAGCAGTAAAAGCGCACTGAATAAACGAAAGATAGTTAACTGTAGTGACATACTGTGGAACATTCCAGAGAAAGCAATAACATCTCCATGGAGACCTGGTTTAGTCCTGGTTTAGTCCCATTTTAGTCCTGGTTTAAACCTGATTTAGTCCTGGTTTAATCATAGTTTAGCCCTAGTTTAGTTCTAGTTTAGACCTGCTTTTGACCTGGTTTAGATCTGTTTTAGACCTGATTTTGATTTAGTCCTGGTTTAGACCTGGTTTAGACCTGGTTTAGTCCTGGTTTAGTCCTGGTTTAGTCCTGGTTTAGTCCATTTTAGTCCTGGTTTAGTCATAGTTTAGCCCTAGTTTAGTTCTAGTTTAGACCTGGTTTAGACCTGATTTTGATTTAGTCCTGGTTTAGACCTGGTTTAGACCTGGTTTAGTCCTGGTTTAGACCTGATTTAGACCTGATTTAGTCCCATTTTAGTCCTGGTTTAGTCATAGTTTAGCCCTAGTTTAGTTCTGGTTTAGACCTGGTTTAGTCCTGGTTTAGTCCCGTTTTAGTCCTGGTTTAAACCTGATTTAGTCCTGGTTTAATCATAGTTTAGCCCTAGTTTAGTTCTAGTTTAGACCTGCTTTTGTCCTGGTTTAGACCTGGTTTAGTCCTGGTTTAGTCCATTTTAGTCCTGGTTTAGTCATAGTTTAGCCCTAGTTTAGTTCTAGTTTAGACCTGGTTTAGACCTGATTTTGATTTAGTCCTGGTTTAGACCTGGTTTAGACCTGGTTTAGACCTGATTTAGACCTGATTTAGTCCCATTTTAGTCCTGGTTTAGTCATAGTTTAGCCCTAGTTTAGTTCTGGTTTAGACCTGGTTTAGTCCTGGTTTAGTCCTGATTTAGTCCCGGTTTAGTCCTGGTTTAGTCATAGTTTAGCCCTAGTTTAGTTCTGGTTTAGACCTGGTTTAGACCTGGTTTAGACCTGATTTAGTCCCGGTTTAGTCCTTGTTTAGTCATAGTTTAGCCCTAGTTTAGTTCTGGTTTAGACCTGATTTTGATTTAGTCCTGGTTTAGACCTGTTTTAGACCTGATTTTGATTTAGTCCTGGTTTAGACCTGTTTTAGACCTGATTTTGATTTAGTCCTGGTTTACACCTGTTTTTGACCTGTTTTAGACCTGGTTTTGATTTAGTCCTGGTTTAGACCTGTTTTAGACGAGCAGGTTACAAGTTACGCAGTGCAACTTTAAACACACCCAAAAACGACCTCCTCTCTCTGGTTTGATCTAAACAAATATAAATTAAATAAATCCAAAATAGTTGATTGTAGTTGGTCTGTGTACCATTCGTTCTTTTGAATTTCAATTAAGAACGAAACACAAAGTGGGAAAACAGTTTGTTATTTCATTATTCCATTTTAGTGTCAAACAAAAAACTGATTTCGACCTTTATTTCCAATATTTAAATTAAAGTTTATTTCAAATTACACCAATCAAAAAACGCTCTGTCTCTGTGTCTATTTCAGTTTTGATATTTTATTCTCTAGTTTATTTGCCCGGAAGTTCTGCTGCTAGAAAGACTTACCTGAAAAATCATTGTCATTTTGAGGATAAACATGTCGTCTTCTTTTATAGCGACGCGTTTACTTTCACGTCTTAGAAAGTCACTGTTCAACTCCATGATGAGAAACGGGAAGCAGTGAGGTGATAAACTTTGTTGAGGGACACTGAATTCACTCACGGCGCTAAGCAGCAGAACTTCCGGGGCAAATAAACCAGACAGAATAAAATATCAAAATTGAAATAGGCATGATGACTTTAATTTAATTTCAATATTGGAAATAAAGGTCCTGGTTTAGTCCTGGTTTAGTTCTGGATTAGATCTGGTTTAGTCCTGGTTTAGACCTGGTTTAGACATGGTTTAATCCTTGTTTAGACATGGTTTAGTCCTGGTTTAGCCCTGATTTAGTCCCGTTTTAGTCCTGGTTTAGTTCTGGATTAGATCTGGTTTAGTCCTGGTTTAGACCTGGTTTAGACATGGTTTAATCCTTGTTTAGACATGGTTTAGTCCTGGTTTAGTCCTGATTTAGTCCCGTTTTAGTCCTGGTTTAGACCTGGTTTAGACCTGATTTAGTCCCATTTTAGTCCCGGTTTAGTCCTGGTTTAGTCATAGTTTAGCCCTAGTTTAGTTCTGGTTTAGACCTGGTTTAGTCCTGGTTTAGACCTGATTTAGACCTGCTTTTGACCTGGTTTAGATCTATTTTAAACCTAATTTTGATTTAGTCCTGGTTTAGACCTGGTTTAGTCCCATTTTAGTCCTGGTTTAGTCATAGTTTAGCCATAGTTTAGTTCTGGTTTAGACCTGGTTTAGAATTGGTTTAGACCTGGTTTAGACATGGTTTAATCCTTGTTTAGTCCTGGTTTAGTCCTAGTTTAGCCCTAGTTTAGTTCCTGGTTTAGACCTTGGTTTAGTCCTGGTTTAGACCTGGTTTAGTCCCATTTTTAGTCCTGGTTTAGTCATAGTTTAGCCTTTAGTTTAGTTCTGGTTTAGACCTGGTTTAGAATTGGTTTAGACCTGGTTTAGTCCCATTTTAGTCCTGGTTTAGTCATAGTTTAGCCCTAGTTTAGTTCTGGTTTTGACCTGGTTTAGACCTGGTTTTGACCTGGTTTAGATCTATTTTAAACCTAATTTTGATTTAGTCCTGGTTTAGTCCTGGTTTAGACCTGGTTTAGACATGGTTTAATCCTTGTTTAGACATGGTTTAGTCCTGGTTTAGACCTGATTTACTCACGTTTAAGTCCTGATTTAGTCTTGGTTTAATCCTGTTTTAGACCTGTTTTAGTCCTGATTTAGTCCCATTTTAGTCCTGGCTTAGTCCTGTTTTTTTTTTTTTTTTTTTCAGTCTGTTTTTTATTTGACACTAAAACGGAAAAATGAAACAACAAACTTAAATCAATAAAAAACTCAAACTTTTCTCATTTCATTGTTTTTTGTTCTTAATTGAAATTCAAAAGATCGAACAGGACAGGGACCATGTGGAACATTCCAGGAAAAACAATAACATCTCCATGGAGACGAGCAGGTTCTGTTCCCCTCACTAGAAGTGGAACCACATATTAATCACTAACTAAGTTGTAATTCGTGTTCTAATTATCTGTTATTTGGCTATTAGTTGGTATTTATCAAACACTTATTCATGTTTATTAAGATTTCAGTGCGTATACAGCCCAAAAACGCACTGAAAATAATTGATAAATATTAACAAAGATATAATAAAGCACTTATTATGCATTTTAGTATTTCCTAGCTCTTAATATGTGGTCCCTAAACTAAAGTGTTACCAAAGTTACACAGTGCATCTTTAAATATACCCAAAAACAAATAGTACAGTCACATTCTCGAAGTCGACTTTTACTTTTGGATCAGAGCTGTGTTATAGTGTCCATGTTTTAGGGGTGTGTCCAGAAGAGTTTCTGTTCCATATGAGATTTCGGTTGTAGTTATTTACTTGTTTTATCGGTCTGTGGTGTTTAAGTTGACCAAACGTTTCATCACTTTTTATTTATTTTATTGAGGTTTTAAGGAGTTATATGGGACAACAGCGGCAACAGCAAGACATTATTGAGTTAGATGAAAATGTGTACTTCACAAGTTGAGTCGACATTTTCAATTTTTTTCATTTTCTTTAGTTTTAATCGTTGTTTTTGCGTAAATTCCAGTTCATTTATGAGTAGGGGGGTCAAAAGTATCAAAAATCAGATACTAATCGATACTAAAACTAGTATTGAAACTAAAAAAAGTAATATTCACAGGACAGAACTGAATCTTTCCTGAAGCTTTAGAATGATCTTGAGCTGTGTCAGAGCAAGAAGAAGAATAGAAAAGAAAGAATACTATTAGTTAAAGTTGGGGATGTAACGATATCCAAATCTCTCGATATTATCACGATATGCATCTCATGGTACGATATTATATATTTTGGATTTTTGTCTAAATAAAAGGTGTTTTATTTCATTGTGGCATTGGGAAGAATACTGAATATTGAGTTTATTCTTCAGTATTGAAATCCAAGTTTTAAATGTGAATATCCAGGTCCAATTATAGTGTTATTTAATAGTTTTGAACGTTTTTGCCATGCCTCTTTGTGTGTGTGTGTGTCTATGTGTGTGTATATCTGTGTGCATGTCTATATGTGTGTGTATGCGTCTATGTGTCTATATGTGTATGTGTGTGCGTGTCTATGTGTGTAAGTTTGAGTATCTATGTGTGTGTCTATGTGTGTATGTGTCTGTGTCTATATGTGTGTGTATATCTGTGTGCATGTCTATATGTGTGTGTATGCGTCTATGTGTCTATATGTGTATGTGTGTGCGTGTCTATGTGTGTATGTGTTTATGTGTGTACGTTTGAGTATCTATGTGTGTGTCTATATGTGTGTGTATGTGTGTGTTGTGCGTGTCTATATGTGCGTATGTCTATATGTGTATGTGTGCATGTTTATATGTGTGTTTATGTGTGTATGTGTGCATGTTTGTGTGTGTATGTGTGTATTGTGCGTGTCTATATGTGTGTGTATGTGTGTATTGTGCATGTTTGTGTGTGTATGTGTGTATGTGTGTATTGTGCGTCTGCGTGTCTATATGTGTGTATGTCTATATGTGTGTATGTGTGCATGTTTTGTGTATGTGTGTGTATTGTGCGTGTCTATACGTGTGTGTATGTGTGTATTGTGCGTGTGCGTGTCTATATGTGTGTATGTGTATATGTGTGTATTGTGCGTGTCTGTGTGTATGTGTGCATGTTTGTGTGTGTGTGTGTATGTGTGTATTGTGCGTGTCTATATGTGTGTATGTGTGCATGTTTGTGTGTGTATGTGTGTATTGTGCGTCTGCGTGTCTATGTGTGTGTATGTGTGTTGTGCCTGTGTATGTCTATATGTGTGTGTATGTGTGTATTGTGCGTCTGCGTCTCTATGTGTGTGTATGTGTGTTGTGCCTGTGTATGTCTGTGTGTGTCTAGATGTGTGTATGTGCATGTGTATGTGTGCGTGTATATATGTGTATGTGTCTATATGTGTGTGTACGTGTGTATTGTTGTGTGTGTGTGTGTGTCTATATATGTGTGTGTCTAGATGTGTGTATTGTGCATGTCTATATATGAGTGTATGTGTGTATGTGTGTGTGTATGTGTGCATGTGCATGTGTGTATATGTGTGTATGTGTGTGTATTGTGCATGTGCATGTGTGTATGTGTGTGTATTGTGCATGTGTGTGTGTGTATGTGTGTGTATTGTGCATGTGCGTGTGTGTGTGTGTTGTGCATGTGTGTATGTGTGTGTATTGTGCGTGTGCGTGAGGCTGTAGGCAGTGGAGCAGCAGACCCTGTGGGGAGGCCCATTTCCATCTCCCTTCACTCAGCCTCCTGCTCCGAGGGACCGAGAGGCCGACGCCGGAGCATCTCATAAGCTCCACTCGCCGAGATACAGAGACACAGACACAGACAGAGACAGAGACAGACAGAGACCAGACGTTTGGTTTACAGGCTCCAGATTATACACAAGCAGATCAAAGACAAGAGACAACCCTCCGCAAACTCTCTCTCTCCTTTTCTAATTCTCCATAATGGTTTATTTACATTTTCAGTGTAAGTGAACTGGAGCCAGAGTCAGAGGAGAGTCTCTTGTTTTAGATTAACTGTGATATACTCTATTTATATCACTATGTCTGTTTTTTTGTTGTTGTTTTTTTTAACTTTTATATAATTTTGCCTTATTTGACCCCAGTTTTGCTAGTTTTATTGCAACATATTTAAAATTTATTACCGTTTTTATAGTTTTTACTCTTTGTTATTGCAACATAATGTGATGCGTGAACTACTGTGTCCAAGGTATTTCCCTTGTGGATCTCTAAGTCTAAGTCTAAGTCTTAGATCGAGATCGAGACCGAGATCGAGACTGAGACTAAGTCTCGGTCTAGGTCTCGGTCTAGGTCTCGGTCTAGGTCTCGGTCTCGATCTAGGTCTTGATCTCTGTCTAAGTCTCGGTCTAAGTCTCGGTCTAGGTCTCGGTCTAGGTCTCGGTCTCGGTCTAGGTCTCGGTCTCGGTCTAAGTCTCGGTCTCGGTCTCGGTCTAAGTCTCGGTCTAAGTCTCGGTCTAAGTCTCGGTCTAAGTCTCGGTCTAAGTCTCGGTCTAAGTCTCGGTCTAGCTCGGTCTAGGTCTCGGTCTAGGTCTAGATCTAGGTCTAGGTCTCTGGCTAAGTCTCGGTCTCGATCTAAGTCTCGGTCTAAGTCTGGGTCTAGGTCTCTGGGCTAGGTCTAGGTAGGACTCGGGCTAGGACTCGGTCTAGGACTCGGTCTAGGACTCGGTCTAGGACTCGGTCTAGGACTCGGTCTAGGACTCGGGCTAGGACTCGGTCTAGGACTCGGGCTAGGACTCGGTCTAAGTCTCGGTCTAATTTTTATCGTTTGTCCTTCGTTTAGCTGGTTTTAGATAGATTTTTATTCTTTATTTATTTATTATAATTAACTGAGTCTAAGTTCAAATGTCAGGTATTAGTTTTATTTTATTTATTTATTTTTTGCACCATCAGTATCATCTTTTAAATAACTTTAAAAATCACTTTTTAAAATCACCCGTTTTTATTATTATTATTTAGATTCTCTTTATTTATTTGTTTGTTTGTTTATTTATTATAAATAACTGAGTCTAAGTCTCGGTCTCGGTCTCAGTCTAGATGTCCTTTGTCCTTCCTTTAGCTGGTTTTAGATTGATTTTGATTCTTTATTTCTTTATTCATTTATTTATTATAATTAAAACAAGTCTAAGTCTAAGTCCAGATGTCAGGTATTACCATCGGTATCATCTTTTAAATCACTTCTTAAAACCCATTTTTATCGTTTGTCCTTCCTTTAGCTGGTTTTAGTTAGATTTTTATTCCTTATTTATTCTGATTCTAGTTATTTATTTATTATATTTACTATAATTAATTGGTTTGTTTGCATCATTGTGTATTTTTGTGTGCCATTTTTATACTTTTTTATTGTTCTTTGCGGCTCGTACAGCACTTTATAAACCTTGCTTTTAAAAGTGCTTTATAAATAGAGATTTATTATTATTATTATGATTGTTTAGACTTTTATATTTGGTATTAAACTGTTGTAGCAGCTTTTTCAGACTTCAGATTTGAGCTTTTAAAGAAGAAAACGCCTTTACTCCCCAACGCCATACCTCGTTCTAAAAAAGTACAGAGTTACACGGCGCACCTTTAAACTTATCAGAGTAACATACAGCCTATTTATGGTGCTCTTGTAGTTTTGCATGTTCCCACAATGAGGAACACATTGATCTATGTAAACAAAGCTGCGCTGGTACAAAGGAAGACTGTTTCCTTCTGTAATTGGGACTCCGGGGGATAAGTCCAACAGGTAGTGCTAATAGTGACCATTACATTTGGAACAGACGTTTATTATTGAGTAAACATGGACTTTTTGAACTGAAAGCAAAGGTTTATCTGGCATGTACCACACTAATCGAGTAGTGAAAACCCCTTGTAAATTCAAATTACTGCAGTATTAGTAGTCGTCATAGTTACAGTGAGAGAAAGTAGTAGCGGCTGTGCTGTACTTGGGTGAACTGTGTAACTTTTTCATGCTTTTGTTTTAGTGTTTCATTAGGGATTGGCGCTGTGTTACGACCCGAAGGGCAACATATTTATTAATTTCTTTTATTTTTTATCTTATTTTATAGTTGGTTCTTATTTTTTTACGATTTTGAAGAAATTTAAAAACCCTCCCGTGCCCAAAAAATAATGAAAAGTACTAAACAGAAAGGTGGACCTGATGAGCCGACCAGTAACTGAAGACAAAAAACCCCTCAATACTCAGAAATCTGCTGAATTGGGTGTGCAAAAATATTGAAGTATCGATATATCCTATATCGTGGGTTGATGTATCAGTATATCACCAAGAGTATTTTATTGGTATATTTTTACTGTTACAGCTCTACAGTTTTGTTGTTTAGAGGAAGGAAACTCGTTTATTTGACATTTTCACTGTTTTGATGATTAAAATGTTTGTGTTTATTTTTTAACTTTGGACAAGAAGTGGTTTAACAAAGACTTTTAGTATCACAGCCATGATTTAGCCTTTATTTTTTATTGAACGGTATTGAGTTGATTTGAAATATATTGTATTGAATCGAAAGCTCACTGTATTGAAATGCTAAAATTCCATGACTTTTCCAGGCCTGTAGAGTGACATTTTCAATTTCCATGACTTTTCCAGGATTTCCATGACCGTAGGAACCCTGATTTCTATACATTATCTCAGGGGTGTCAAAGTCAAATTCACAGAGGCCAAAATTAAAAACTGGGACAAAGTCGTGGGCCAGATTAAATATTGAAAAATTTCAGCAACATCTGGTTGTTTTCTCTTCTTTCGAGATATGTCATAATTAAACCTTTTTTTTATTATAAATTGTTTTGTTTTGTAGTTCTGCAAAAGGCCAAATAAACTACTACAACTACTACTACTAACTACTACCTACTAACTACTACTACCTACTACTAAAATAAATGTTTAAAAATAGTTTTGCTTAAACATTGAATCCAGAACATAATATAAAATAATAAAAAACTTTTAAATAAATAATGTCTCTATAGTCTATCTGTAGGCGACAGGCAGCTCTAATACATATTTGACATGATGTCGCGGGCCAAATATAATTATATTGCGGGCCAAATTTGGCCCCTGGGCCTGAGTTTGACATGTCTGCATTATCTGATGACCACAAGTAGTATGATAATTCTAAGGTTATTTTAATAATTGACTTGTCAGCAATTATTATGAATTAAAAAATATATTTTATTTTAATATTTTACCACGTGAAAAATTTTTTACAAAAAGTATATAATAAAATATAATAAACAATCTATATATTTTTTTAACTACTAACGCAATTTCTTTTTTTTGGTAAATAGTTAAATTAATATGGAACAAACTCTGTCTTGGACACACCCCGGCTGTATTTGTTCGCGTGTTTGTTTCTGTGTTTATTATGACCAGGTGTAGGACACAGGACTTAGGAGGTAGGAGGTAGGAGTTAGGAACCTCTGTGTGTAGTAAGCGAGTATGGGACAGGGCGCGTAGGACATAGGGTGTAGGGGGTAGGGGGTAGGAGTTAGGAACCTCTGTGTGTACTTGCTTTCCTTACTTGAGCCCTCCGGAGGGGACGGTGTGGCACTTCTTATGCTCCAGCAGCTGCTCTGGCGTCTTGAGAAACTTGTGGCAGACGTCGCATTCGAACATTCGGGTGATGAGGTGGATCTGGAGGTGCCTCTCGTACATGCTGCGCGTCTTACACACAAAGTTACAGAAGACACACTCCAGGCCTGGCAAAAGGGCACAACAACAGAGACATATGTGTTTGTGGACTTTAATTAAAAGGTCTTATATTACACAAAATGGATTCATGTGAGCTTTAAGACGTGTTATAATGTTGTAACCTCCTCAAAAACAGACCTGGAGTTGTGTTTTGTTTCATTCACACATGTTTGAGTAATCCTAGTCAACATCTCAGCTCTGTTCCACCTTGTGATGTCATGAAGCGGTACTTTTCACGTTAGGCAAGGCAAGGCAAGTTTATTTGTAGAGCACAATTCGTACACAAAGTAATTCAAAGTGCTTTACAGAATAAGAAAAACATTAAAATCACAATAAAAACAAAATCAAAACATAAATAATCATCATAAAATTAAAGATTAAAATGAAAAAAGAGAGACAGTAATTACATAAATTGAGATAAGAATGAAAACTTGTCAATTCCAGAAACGGTGGAGCACTTCCTGTATCCCCACATGACATCACAAGGTGGAACAGAGTGTTTTCTGTTTGAGAGAAGAACTCTGACTAAATACGTAGTTTTGCTGTTTTGTATTTGTTGTGGGTGTTGCTCTGTATTTTTGTGCTTTGTTTTTATGTTGATTATTGTATTTTGTTAAATGTTATATTCTGTTGGCTTTAATAAAAACAACAAGAACTTTTCTTCACATCGAATCAGGTTTGTGAAGTTGTTGTGTACAGTTTTATATCATATTTTTGTGCATTTATGGAGAATTGTTGTGTGGGAGCATGGGTGACATATTAAAAATTGATTATGACCATTTTTATGGTTTTTACTCTTTGTTAAGTAAAAACTGTGTCCAAGTAATTTCCCTTGTGGATCAATAAATCTAAAACTAAGTGTAAGTCCAGATGTCAAGTATTAGTTGTTTTCTTTCTTTCTTTTTTTCTTTTTTTTGCACCGTAAGTATCATCTTTTAAATCACTTCTTAAAACCCATTGCCTTCCTTTAACTGGTTTTAGCTTAATTTTATCCATTATTTATTTTTATTCTACTTTTTATTTACTCATTTATTTATTATAATTAATTGACCTGTTTGCATCATTGTCTGTTTTTGTATATTTATGGAGAATTATCGTGTGGGAGCGTGGGTGACGTAGGCTTGTGGGCGGAGCTTTGTACAAAACCTCACAGCTTAACATAAGGAGGGTTGGAATAGGGCCTGGGAGAGATCTCTAGATTACTCAGACATGCATGGATGACTCCTAAAACCTCTTCAGGCCTGTTTTGAATGAGGGAACAACATTATAACATGGTAGAAATCGATTTTGCTTAATATTCTCTCTTTAAAAAACAATTTAGTGAAATTATCCTGCTTTAAGGTTATTAACTTTAATGGCATGCAGTGTTTTCAATATTACAGTTTAATAAATACTATTTTTAGCCGCATATCACACTTAAGGATGTATTTTGTTTATCTTAAAGGTGCACTGTGTAACTTTTTGGTTGGGCGTCCATCACCAAAAAAAAAAAAGCTCAAATATCTAGAAAAACAGGCATTCTGACTGTGAGCGGGGTCGCCTCTCCACAGATCCTGTTTGGTCTCCATGAAGATAGAAAAGCTTAATGATGTACTGTGAAACATTCCAGACAAAGCATCTCCATGACGAAAGTAATGTGACGGACCCTCCATCAGAAAAGTTACCCAGTGCACCTTTAGTCTCTTCTTTCTCTCGTGTTTTACCTTTTTCATTTTTATCCTCTGCTCCTGATCCCGAGTGGCTGCCGGAGCTCGATTGGCTGCCGGCGGGGGTGGGCGGGGCCAGCAGGCTCTTGAGCTCTTCGCTGCTGTGGTCTCCGCCCTCTGAGCTGTTCAGGGAGTCGCTGAGGGCTGACAGGGACGAGGAGGTGCTCTTGGTCTCACTGAGGGGACTTCTGGAGTTTAGGACTGGACACAAGAAACACACAGGAGACCAAAGTTACATAAAGTACACTCCTAGACACACTGTAATGGTTTTTATACCCGTCATTGTGTAGTTTCTGAATGTAGTGTGGAAGAGAAGTCGCATTGCTGTGCTGCGCTAGCCCCACACTGCAAACTCAGCCCTTGCCTATGTCGTCAGAGGTATAATACTCCCTACAACAAAAGCATAGCCACTCTATCTCTCATGATCACTGCTCCCATTCTTTTTTTTTTTTACTGACTAAGGCAACATTTATATGATGACGGTCAGAACAGAAGACGCAAAAATGGTGTTGTGTCTTCGCTTTTTATTTAGACAAGTGTTTTCAGGAGGAAATCTGCGCGCATACGGTGACGCAAAAGTGTGTGGAATTCAAAGTTGTGCCACAGTCGACAGGTTCTCCAGGTCTCGTCCATATCCGTCTGATTCGCCTGCGATGACCTGGTGCGTCCAGAATTTGACAGAGGTGATTGCAGATCCTTCTCTGTTCACTAATAGTATCTCTGCAGATTCTGTACATTAGTTTGGAGTCTCCTGTAAGTTTATTAGATCTGCCAGAGCAGCTTGAAGGTCCGACGCTTGGAAATGTTTGTTTGTTTCTGTGTACTGTATGTATGTGATGTAAACTCATACGCGACGTGGTCAGATTTGACCAGAGTTTTGCGTCTTGGGCAGTGTAAACGGAAACACTACGGCGAAGCGTATTCAACTTTCCCACTCTGGAGGGTGGTTTCAGATTTTTGTGTTTTTAAGCCCCCAAAACGCCATCACCGTCTAAATAAAAGGCACTTTCGATAAAATATTTTGTCTATTTTGTTTAAAAATGACTTTTTCGTGAGTTTACAGCACCTACATGTGTAGAATTGATCAGACTTTTAGGGCTAAATATGAAATGTTAATTCTTTCCACTCACCTTTTAAAAATAATCATTATAGCCTAATGATAAATTAACAGAACACTACAGTTGTGTGAAAGAGATACTAAAATTCCACGACTTTTCCAAGACTATCATTGAATTCACAAAAGTCCATGACTTTTCTTGTAAATAACATTTTCAACTTCCATGACTTTTCCTGGATTTCCATGACTGTGGAAACCCTGACGATGCCTTGAGACCCTAAACACACCGCATTCATGAAACCACATCCATATGCCGCTGTGAGGACGGCCACACTGGCAACTTGAGCAGGACGTACGCGTGCAGCAATGGCCGTCTGTACAGGCCGACCACGACAAACGCAAGGTAAATCTGAAACCACAATTTAGCCTTTCTGAACCTGGGCTCCTTCAAATGACGCATAAATGTGCCAGGTACACGCTGCACCGATGACAATCGCACAAAAACAACAACAAATGCATGTTTTCTATGTATTTTAATTGGGATAAGTGTCCTACGCTGAAATCTACAGAACACGCTGCGCCATACATGATTAATAATCTTCTCCTGAATCAGAATTTCAGCTCCACGCTTCTTCCTCTTCTCAGGACACTTCAATATATATATAACTATTCTTAAATTAATGATCGATTCAACCACTATCGAATACAAGAAATCACTGAAACCAATTCAAATAGTCGATCTAAACAGCTCAAAACTTACAGTATGTACAAATAATATTCCAATAATAATATATAACAGTGAATTCATGTAGGATAGGATGCCCTGAATGCTTAATGTCTCCCCCACTCTTCATACATCACTCATTATTCTGCTCATGATCCTGTCTATGGTTAAAATGTCAATCAAAAATAAACAGATACAGTAAAATAATTGTAAAAATAAAACTAAATCTATAAAGACAAAACGTATTTATGATCAGAAATGATATAAACCAGCTCTCCGCACAAAGGACCATTCCAGAGAGCAGCGCGCCGCCATCTTTGACTCTCCCCCTATAATTCACGTCCACAGAGCCGCAGACCTCTTGCATAGCGCTCCGACTGGGGCCCTGCTGCCAGTCCAATCAACACTGTGTGCCTTCATCGATCTCTCTTTCTCTAAAGTCTGCAATTCAGTGAAAGGAGGAGGAGGAGAGGGGAGGGAATTAGACAAGAGGCCAGGGCGCGGGGGAGGGAGGCGGGAGGGCGGGAGGGCGGGCGGGGGGCTGGAGCGACGAGGGGTGGGGAGGGTAGAGGAGAGTAGGTCATGGCCGAAGGAGCTAAGATGGCGGGGAGCATTTCAGGGCACCACTCGCTCCACAAAGCCCACAGAGGGAGAGAGACTGCGTGTATGCGGAGATGGTTGACCTATCTTTCATAATACGAGCTGGTACCGTATTTTTGGGACTATAAGGCGCAATATTAAAAATGTTGAATTCACTCGTCTATTTTCATACATAAGACACACTGGATTATAAGAAGCATTAAGCGAAACAAACTGACGACACTTGAGACTGATCCTTAGTCCAGGCGTCCACGATCCATTGGCAGATCGTGACGTAATTCGCCCGGCGTTGCCTCCCTGTCTTGTGGATTATGAATGTGAATAGAATTTAAGTTATTTCCTACAAGGAGGACTCAAAAATACACTGAGTAATAATGTGTTTAAAGCAGCTTTGTGCACATTTGTTTACGTTTTACCGAAACGAAATTTAAAACCACATGGCTCATTTTAATAAATTATAAGCGCTGAAAAAAAACGCTCGTTCCTTGTGCGCTGATGCGGTCACGTTCTGTCAGACTCCACGTAATGTAGAGAGCTGCAATTCGTGGGACCCGACGCAAAACAGCGCGGTACGAGACACATTTTGTAAGCTCAATGTGGGCGGGAGCGGGACTGCACAATGCAGGAGCGGGCGAGTGATATGAAAAACTGCAGTCCCGCAAACTAAAATGACAGTAAAGTAAAATATATAAATGATTCATGTATGCCTGTCATTGGATATTTTATTTGGCATTAATAAAAACATTTTAAGCAGCCTAAACTTGCAGATGTGGTCTAATCTCGCGCACATTTTAGACAATTCCTTTCCTTTTTTTTGTTTGTTTGTTTGTGCCCACATCTTGCGGGATTTGCGGGCGGTAGTGTAACAAAATATTGCAGATGCAGGCGGGAGCAGGAATGAAAATTAAAATTTTTAGCGGGCGGGAGCGGGAGCAGGACTGAAAATTCTGTCCTGTGCAGACATGTACCGTAATACTTCGACAATCCATCAAGAGGTGCGGCTTTGTAGTTTACCAAAGTCGTACTAAAACATTTTGACAGATTTTTGAGCGCCGTTTACCACATAAAATCGGTTTGAGGTCAGTAAGCACAACCACAATTAATACATAAGGCGCATCGGATTATAAGATTATTATTTGAGGAAAATTTAAGGATTTAAAGTTTAGAGTAACAGTTACTTTTTCATTGGTGGTTGTTAAAGAGTTTTTCAAATGCTGTATAGAAGATTCTTTGTCTTATTTTATCAAAGGGTATTTCTCAAAGTGTATTTCTCACGGAAATCCAACTTCTCATTATCCGTTATCTTCCGCAAGGACAGTCCTCCCTATGCACATCCCTTCCTACACCTCAGCAGCTGGCACACACACAATACACACTTTTATTCTGTGTGTTTTTTTACTGTGATAGAAAAATGTAACCGCCCATTTATTCTTGTAACCTGTGTGATTCAATAAATACGTGACGTTGGACGGTGGCTCTTCGGCAGTGAAGAGCTGTAGCAGCGCCTCTGTCCCTCGCCGCGAGTAAAAACCCTAAATTCTGCCTTCTGAGTTTCTTTGTGTTAATATCTCTGTTATTTTTTGACAGTGGTATTTAAAGTAAAGTTACTTTTTAATTTAGTGGTATCCAGAGTACAGTTACTTTTTCATTGGTGGTATTTAAAGTACTTTTTCATGCGGTGGTACCCAGAGTACAGTTACTTTTTAATGTAGTGGTATTCAAAGTACTTTTTCATTTAGTGGTGTTCAAAGTACAGTTACTTTCCAATTTAGTGGTATTCAAAGTACTTTTTCACTCAGTGGTATTCAAAGTACAGTTTCTTTTTCATTTGGTGGTATTTAAAGTACCTTTTCACTTGGTGGTATTCAAAGTACAGTTACTTTTTAATGTAGTGGTCTTCAAAGTACTTTTTCATTTGTGGTATTCAAAGTACAGTTACTTTTTCATTTAGTGATGTTCAAAGTACAGTAACTTTTTAATTTTGTGGTATTCAAAGTACTTTTTAATTTTTTTTAATTTAGTGGTATTCAAAGTACAGTAACTTTTTCATTTGGTGGTATTCAAAGTACTTTTTATTTTTTTTAATTTAGTGGTATTCAAAGTACAGTTACTTTTTAATTTAGTGGTATTCAAAGTACTTTTTCATTTGTGGTATTCAAAGTACAGTTACTTTTTCATTTAGTGATGTTCAAAGTACAGTAACTT
The DNA here is from genome assembly GCF_026225935.1 of Boleophthalmus pectinirostris. Taxonomy (NCBI): domain Eukaryota; kingdom Metazoa; phylum Chordata; class Actinopteri; order Gobiiformes; family Gobiidae; genus Boleophthalmus; species Boleophthalmus pectinirostris. The sequence goes on from NW_026571190.1 coordinate 36,510,106, forward strand.
TTTAATTTGTGGTATTCAAAGTACTTTTTAATTTTTTTAATTTAGTGGTATTCAAAGTACAGTTACTTTTTCATTTGGTGGTATTCAAAGTACTTTTTAATTTTTTTAATTTAGTGGTATTCAAAGTACAGTTACTTTTTAATTTAGTGGTATTCAAAGTACTTTTTCATTTGTGGTATTCAAAGTACAGTTACTTTTTCATTTAGTGATGTTCAAAGTACAGTAACTTTTTAATTTTGTGGTATTCAAAGTACTTTTTAATTTTTTTAATTTAGTGGTATTCAAAGTACAGTTACTTTTTCATTTAGTGGTATTCAAAGTACAGTTACTTTTTCATTTGGTGGTATTCAAAGTATTTTTTCATGTGGTGGTATTCAAAGTACAGTTACTTTCTTACTTAGTGGTATTCAAAGTACATCTACTTTTTCATTTGGTGGTATTCAAAGTACTTTTTCATGTGGTGGTATTCAAAGTACAGTTACTTTCTTACTTAGTGGTATTCAAAGTACATCTACTTTTTCATTTGGTGGTATTCAAAGTATTTTTTTTATGTGGTGGCATTCAAAGTACAGCTACTTTCTTACTTAGTGGTATTCAAAGTACATCTACTTTTTCATTTGGTGGTATTCAAAGTATTTTTTATATGTGGTGGCATTCAAAGTACAGTTACTTTCTTACTTAGTGGTATTCAAAGTACATCTACTTTTTCATTTGGTGGTATTCAAAGTATTTTTTTATGTGGTGGCATTCAAAGTACAGTTACTTTCTTACTTAGTGGTATTCAAAGTACATCTACTTTTTCATTTGGTGGTATTCAAAGTATTTTTTTATGTGGTGGCATTCAAAGTACAGTTACTTTCTTACTTAGTGGCAAGGCAAGTTTATTTGTATAGCACAATTCGTACACAAAGTAATTCAAAGTGCTTTACAGAATAAGAAATACATTAAAATCATAATAATGGTAGTGGTATTCAAAGTACAGTTACTTTCTTACTTAGTGGTATTCAAAGTACAGTTACTTTCTTACTTAGTGGTATTCAAAGTACAGTTACTTTCTTACTTAGTGGTATTCAAAGTACAGTTACTTTCTTACTTAGTGGTATTCAAAGTAGAGTTACTTTCTTACTTAGTGGTATTCAAAGTAGAGTTACTTTTCCCAAAAACAACACATGGAGGAACTTGATCACTCAAATTCTCCTTCAAACTGCAGTAAGAAAAATAAAACTCTGCTGTTGTACATGTGTGTTTTTTCCTTCTCTAATCAGTGACAGGAAATACTTAAGATGGTGAAATGGTGAAACAAACAAAGCTGTTTTTAATCCAATGTTACGTTTTTACACCACAATTTCAACGCAACTCCATGTAAAAGTATTCGAAGTATTCAGAACACAGTAATCTGATCGGATCCTGGGCTGATTGAGTTACAAAAAATACATTTAAAAGGAGGTATTTGGTATTCTGTAACTAAATACATTTCCTCGTATTCTTCCCGTCGCTGAATACACCAGGGTCGTTTACAGCGCATCAGTCTCGGATGAAGGAAGCACATTATTTCTTTATGTTAAACAAAATGTTAGTCCAGCGCCAATGAGACAAACAGAAGGTGGTGTCATGAGTCAGTGGACCTCAACCCGGTGCCTCTTTAAATCTCACAGATATTTCCTCTTTGTTTTTGTGTAAACGGCTTGAACCACAATGAGAAAATGTCGGCTGTGTCCTCGCTGGAAGGTGTGAGGCTGAAGAATGTTGACCGTTGACAAGGTCGGGAGCAGTAATTGAACTGAAACATTCCTGAAAATACTTTGTCAATGCTTTTGTTTTTGGAAGTCAGAATGAACCGATGAAGATTTACTGAGCGTCACTGAACACCTTACAGAGCGGGTGTTTTACTTTTATGGGCAACACACAGTTAGATCATCGTCTTACCTTTTATTGTTTTGAAAATGCTGTATTCACTGAACACAATGGATTAACAGGTTTTATAAGTCTCACTTTCATTTTTAATAATAGTGATAATAATAAGTTTTCTTTTATTTTGAGGGGTTGTTGGTTTAACTTTTAAACTCTTGACTTTGAACTTCAAATGAACTGTCTGAAATTACTTGTATGTACAGTGAGTCTGCTAGTTTTATGTACTTTTGTGTGATTATTGTTGTACTTTTTTCTGTCCTGTAGATGATTTCACATCAACCTGCTGAGGGACTGAAGATGGAAATGAGCCACACTGGCTATAATGGCCATACCGGCTTGTAAAAACCTGATCCTGTCAGATCTCAGAAGCTAAACTAAGCCAAACCTGGTTAGTACTTGGATGGGAGACACTGGGAAAATCAGGTGCCACAGTGGGGCGCCAGTGGGAATAACTGTTGTTGTGTCCTTAGGCAAGACACTTCACCCACATTGCCTAGTATGAAAGTGGTGTGTGTTTGAGTGATGGTGGTGGTCGGAGGGACCGATGGTGCCGATTGGCATGGCAGCTGCGCTTCTGTCAGTGTGCCCCAGGGCAGCTGTGGCTACAATAGTAGTTTACCATCACCAGGTATAGAGTGAATGAATAATGCTGAATATGACTCTGGAAAGCGTCTAATGTGTGTAATCTGTGAAAAGCTCTATATAAATAAAGACTTACTTATAATCTTTACATATTTACATTTTTTATGTTCATTAATATGTGCTGTCCCTTTACAAATAAACAACAACAACACACAACAACACAACCACACAACCACACCACAACCACAACACACAACAACACCACAACAACCACAACAACCACACAACACCAAACAACAACCACAAAACCACAACCACAACAACCACAACAACACAACACCACAACCACCACAACACCACACACAACACACACAACAACAACCACCACCACCACAACCACCACAACACAACACACAACAACAACCACCACAACAACAACCACAACAACCACAACAACAACCACCACAACCACCACAACAACCACCACAACAACCACAACCACCACAACAACCACAACAACCACAACAACCACAACAACAACAACCACACAACACAACCACCACAACCACCACAACAACCACAACAACCACAACAACCACAACAACAACCACCACAACCACCACAACAACCACAACAACACCACAACAACAACCACCACAACCACCACAACCACCACAACAACCACACACAACACTACACAGCGCTTTTCCAGACGCTCATAGTCACTTTACAATTTCATGCATCATTTATTCACTTCATACCTGGCGGTAAGTTATTACTGTAGCCACAGCTGTCCCTGGGACTGAGGAAAGCGTGGCTGCCAATCTACGCCATCGATCCCTCCAACCACCACCAACACTCACACACACACACCACACACCGGGCAATGTAGGTGAAGTGTCTTGCCTAACGACACAACTATTATTTTGCGACTGGCGCCGACATTGGCTGGTGCCTGAACTCACACTTCCGGGGTTTTTACGAACGGTCTAGTGTATTCCGATTCCTGACCTAGTCGCTGGAGAGAAATGAAACTGAGCGGAGGCACTAGATGATCCCCGCGATAAGACACTCCCCCTTCAGAGCGCAATCACAACACAGTCAGGTCCATCCCACTAATTAAACGACCTCACACTGCATCCGATTTAGACTTAGACTTAGACAAACTTTACTGATCCACAAGGGAAGTTATGTCAAGTTGCCGTTTACAGTTTTGTGTCATATTTTTGTATATTTATGGTAGAATTCTCGTGTAGGAACGCAGAATCTTTCAGCTCAACGTAAAGAAGGTTCAATTAGGCCCCGGGAGACATCTCAAAAATACTCAAACCTGCATGGATGACATCTAAAACCTCTAAAGAGAACGTTATAACATGGCAGAGAGATATTTTTTTACTTGAAGCTTATATTATATTTTGAAAGTTGTTGCAAAAATGAATAAAAATTACTGACAACAATTTTTTTTAACCTTTAATAAAAACCCTGCTCAAGTCACATTTGCCGAGTATATTTGTAAGTAAACCCAGATATGAACACCGGCCCAGTGTGTTATTAGTTGTTGTCCATCTTGCGTCTGACGGAGATAAATGCCAGCGCAGGGTGGGAGACTTAAACCGTGGCCACAGTGGCATCGTAAAGCTGCTTCTTCTTCTTCTGTGGACCCAAGGCCTATTGATTTCTTTCCCCTCGGGCACGATAAGGGCCAACCTCCTCAGATAAACAAGGCCAGAGCCACCCCTGAAAGACCCCCACACTCTACCACAACACACACCTGCACACACACACACACACAAATATGGGCAACAGTCTGCAATAAAGTGAACAAAGCTCTTTCAGACAAAAACAACCCGACTGACCAGTTCACGCCCTTCATTTAAAAGGTCCAATATTACGCAAAATTGACTCCTGCGAGGTTTTATCCATGTTAAAATTGTTGTTACCTCGTCCAAACAGACCTGGAGTTGTTTTTTTTTTTGTTTCGTTCACACATGTTTGAGTGATTATTAGTATTTATTATTAGACTGTTTACATCTGCAAAGCTCAAAATGGTCTGATCCATGGCAGGAAGTTGCAGAAACGGGCAGGTTTTACAGCCGGGTAGTGATTACACACGGGTGGGTTGGGACTAAACCAGGTCTAAACCAGGACTACACCGGGACTACACCAGGACTACATCAGGACTACACCGGGACTACACCGGGACTAAACCGGGACTAAACCGGGACTACACCGGGACTAAACCAGGTCTAAACCAGGACTACACCAGGTCTAAACCAGGACTACACCAGACTACAGGACTACACGGGACTACACCGGGACTACACCGGGACTACACCGGGACTACACCGGACTAAACCAGGTCTAAACCAAACCAGGACTACACCAGGATTACACCAGGACTACACCAGGACTACACCAGGACTACACCGGGACTAAACCAGGACTAAACCGGACTACACCGGGACTACACCGGGACTACACCGGGACTAAACCAGGTCTAAACCAGGACTACACCAGGACTAAACCAGGTCTAAACCAGGACTACAACCGGACTAAACCAGGACTAAACCAGGACTAACCAGGACTAAACCAGGACTACACCAGGTCTAAACCAGGTCTAAACCATGACTACACCAGGTCTTCACCAGGACTACACCAGATCTAAACCAGGTCTAAACCAGGACTAAACCAGGATTAAATGACGACTACACCAGGACTAAACCAGGACTACACCAGGTCTAAACCAGGTCTAAACCATGACTACACCAGGTCTTCACCAGGACTACACCAGATCTAAACCAGGTCTAAACCAGGACTAAACCAGGATTAAATGACGACTAAACCAGGACTACACCAGGTCTACACCGGGACTACGCGGGGACTACACGGGGACTTCACCAGGACTACACCAGATCTAAACCAGGTCTAAACCAGGACTAAACCAGGATTAAATGACGACTAAACCAGGACTAAACCAGGTCTAAACCATGACTACACCAGGTCTTCACCAGGACTACACCAGATCTAACCAGGTCTAAACCAGGACTAAACCAGGACTTAAATGACGACTACACCAGGACTAAACCAGGACTACACCAGGTGTAAACCAGGTCTAAACCATGACTACACCAGGTCTTCACCAGGACTACACCAGATCTAAAACCAGGTCTAAACCAGGACTAAACCAGGATTAAATGACGATTAAATCAGGACTAAAACCAGGTCTAAACCAGGACTACACCAGGTCTACACCGGGACTACGCGGGGACTACGCGGGGACTACACCAGGACTACACCAGATCTAAACCAGGTCTAAACCAGGTCTAAACCAGGATTAAATGACGACTAAACCAGGACTAAACCAGGTCTAAACCAGGACTACACCAGGTCTACCAGGACTACACCGGGACTACACCGGGACTACACCAGGACTACACCGGGACTACACCGGGACTAAACCAGGTCTAAACCAGGACTACACCAGGATTACACCAGGACTAACAGGACTACACCGGGACTAACCGGGACTAAACCAGGACTACACCGGGACTACACCGGGACTACACCGGGACTAAACAGGTCTAAACCAGGACTACACCAGGACTAAACCAGGTCTAAACCAGGACTACACCGGGACTAAACCAGGACTAAACCAGGACTACACCAGGACTACACCAGGACTAAACCAGGTCTAAACCAGGTCTAAACCATGACTACACCAGGTCTTCACCAGGACTACACCAAATCTAAACCAGGTCTAAACCAGGACTAAACCAGGATTAAATGACGACTACACCAGGACTAAACCAGGACTACACCAGGTCTAAACCAGGTCTAAACCATGACTACACCAGGTCTTCACCAGGACTACACCAGATCTAAACCAGGTCTAAACCAGGACTAAACCAGGATTAAATGACGATTAAATCAGGACTAAACCAGGTCTAAACCAGGACTACACCAGGTCTACACCGGGACTACGCTACGCGGGGACTACGCGGGGACTACACGGGGACTACACGGGGACTACACGGGGACTACACGGGGACTTCACCAGGACTACACCAGATCTAAACCAGGTCTAAACCAGGTCTAAACCAGGACTAAACCAGGATTAAATGACGACTAAACCAGGACTAAACCAGGTCTAAACCAGGACTACACTAGGTCTACACCAGGACTTCACCAGGACTACACCAGATCTAAACCAGGTCTAAACCAGGACTAAACCAGGACTTCACCAGGACTTCACCAGGACTTCACCAGGACTTCACCAGGACTTCACCAGGACTTCACCAGATCTAAACCAGGTCTAAACCAGGACTAAACCAGGTCTAAACCAGGTCTAAATCAGGACTACACCAGGACTACACCAGGACTACACCAGGACTTCACCAGGACTACACCAGGACTACACCAGGACTACACCAGGTCACCTTGGACTTAAGAGAGAGAACCCAGAGCCCGTGGAGCAGTGGGCCCGCAAAATGCAATGGGGCAACAGCTGCACTTAGCCCCGTGCAGCGGAGCTCTTCCCCGGTCCTTTCGCCCGCGGTCACCCGACAGTCTATGCCAGCGCACCTATCCGAGCCCATCTCAACAGTGAGTCCTGGTTCAGTTATAGTTTAGTCCTGGTTTAGTCCTGGTTCAGTCCGTGGTGTGTGCGGTGCAAAAGTCCAGCATCTCGATCAATATTTCTTCTGCTCAGTAAATAAATCCTGTGAAGTGATGACAGTCGAGTCGCATCTGTGAATTCATATTCGTACTGAAGAAAGCGAAACCGTTTCATTTCATTTCGTGTTTGTAATTCTTGAAGTTGTAACTTATCAATTTGTATTTTGATGGTGGTACTGCGCGGGTGCGGGAGGGTGCAGGTCTCCAAAAATGGACCCATGCAGAGCTCTGATCCATCGTCCGCAATTCCAGGGCTGAAATGATCCAAATGATTCCAGTGAAGGTGTATGGAGCACTTCCTGTATTACTACATGACATCACAAGCTGGAACTGAGCTTTTTCTTTTTGAGGGAAGAACTCCAATGAATCTAAATCTGCAGGGTTTGTGTGTTTAAACATGTGCGAATGAAACAAAACACAACTCCAGGTCTGTTTGTGATGAAAAAAAACATTATAACATGGACCAGAAAATAGCGTAATATGGTCCCTTTAAAAGTCCGCACAAAGTCCAGGGACGGGGCCGCAGCTGAAACGCTCTTCCACCACTTCTCTCGTCTCTTTCCTTTGAACCGAGAGCTGGCCGCATTCAACAGTTTATAGTGGGCTAATGTTACAGGAACCACTGATTCCAACAGACACGAGGCGTATAAAAACACTGCTCATTGCTCAGGAATTTGGACTTATAAAGTGTTTAAAGGCCACAGGCTTATTTAATCTACTTTAAATGGAGTGATCTTGGAGTTACTTCTTAGAGGCTGCTCCGATACAAACTGTGTGGGTAATTTAGATCTGAGTTAGTGCGTATAAACAGGCTGATTTGTTAAGCTATACATCGGGACTGGATGTGATGTCTATTTTCGGCGTTAACACTTGCGATAAGACACTAAATGATATTCTAAATCATGTTTTTCTTACTTAAAGGTGGGTAACTTTTCGGTTGGGGGTCCGTCGCCTGCTTCTTTCTATGGATATGTCATTGCTGTGCCTGAAATGTTCCACAGTGTGACATTAAACAGCTCTACTTTACATTTATTCAATTACAGGTGGTTCTATAGCTCAAAAATACCAAAAAAACAGGCGTTCGTTTGCGCCTCTCCACAGATCTGACCTGTAACTAGGGTTGTCCCGATTCAATCACGTGATCGGAAATCGGCACCGATCATGTGATTGTGGATTCGATCTGGACTTGGATGTTACGTGCTGATCAGGTATCGGATAAATAATATACCGTATTTTCCGGACTATTAGGAGCTCTGGATTATAAGACGCACTGTCATTAAATGGTCTATTTTCAAGCTTTTTTCACAAATAAACCGCACCGGACTTTAAACGAAACACAACAGTTGGATGGGTGAGTGCTTTTGTTTGTTTGTGTCGTTCACGGTGACTCCGGGCTTTGTTCAGTTGTGGCGTGTAGGGAGGGTGTGTCTGGATTGTCGGCGTGTTCGCAGTGACTCAGTTGTTCAGTCGTGTCTAGAAGCGACACATTGCGCTCGCTTTTTTCGGTTCGTTCCTCTGTTCCGTTCCTCGTCGGCGTGGAGTGATGAGTGTGTCTGTGGGTGTTTTTCTCCGCGCGGTCGCTGTCTGCTCCCTGTGTGTTTGTGTGTTCTGTGGGTGGTGCGGCTTTGTAGTTTACTGAAGTCGTGCTGGGACACCCGAGTGGATTCGTGTATAGGGCGCTCTGGATTGCGGGGCGTGCTGTCGTTTTTTTTTCGCGCCCAATAGCCCGGAAAATACGGTACATATATAACACACAGGACACAACAGTTTTTCTGAGGAGCAGGACTTGTTCAGGGATGTCCAGTTAGTGTGACTGTCTGTCCCAGCGCCTGTTGTACTAGAGGTCCGTCCAGCGGCATGAAGAGTCTATTGAGCGGTGGGAGCGATGTTGCGGTGCTGATGTTGCTCCTCTGTGGGTTTGTGGATGTGGTGGGGGTGCGGGGGAGAGAGGCTGTGGGGCTTCTGTCATCTCGTTTTTATCTGATAAGATTTTGTATTGTTTGGATTTCATAGACGAGCCTAAATGTTTCAAATGTAATGCACAGGCTTCCATATAATATCAAATATACAAAGTGTGGATTGTATAGAGCAGGGGTGGGCAAACTTTTTGACACATGGGCCATAAAAGGGTTCTAAAATTGGACGGAAAGGCCGGACAAGGAGCAGATGGATGGAGTGTTTTGATAATCCACCTCATAAGAGAAAAAAAAAAACATGGGATATGTAGAAAACACGTGCTTGAATTTCAATTGAAAATCATTACAAAGCATTACAGCTTTGACTCTTATAATTTAGTTCGGCGGGCCAGATTAAAAAGATTGAAGGGCCGCATTTGGCCTCCGGGCCGTAGTTTGCCCACCCCTGGTATAGAGTCTAGTCTCAGGTCTGATCTCATTCTGGTCTGGTTCCTGTTTTGTCCAGTTGATTAAGTTTACTAAGTTACACATTCCAAGACCAGACTGTGGTAAAAGTAAAGATTTTCAACAATGATGGTGCACGGTTAGAAAAGTTAACAAAATTAAAGTTTTGGACATTTGATTTTTCACAAGTTCAGCCCAAATACTACACATGAAATCAATACAATCTGACCCCCCACATCCCATACATTCTGGATCTTATTCTTTTGCTCTTGGTTCATTTCATAATGTTTTATAGAAGTACTGGATCGGCACTCGGTATCGGCAGATACGCAAAATCAAATGTGATCGGGACATCTCTACCTGTAACTTTGTCTGGTTTGTTTTTCATATAGATAGAAAGGTTTATGTTTAATGCCACACTGTGAAACATTCCAGACGAAAACACAATACTGTATGTCCACAAAGAAAAGCATTTGACGGACCCTCCACCGGAAAAGTTACAAAATGCACTTTTAAACTCAACTTTTTCAACTTTTCACAAATGCATATTCTATAAATGACACGTGGTTTTAGAACAAAGTCGTGTTTCCTTTTTTATATTTTTAACATTAAACTCTAAAATGTCACTTGTGTCAGAGACCGTTAGAATAAAGGTTAGCATGTCGGGTACAGACATATAGACCTATGCATTTTTTATATCGTCATTTTTATTAGTAATTGTGGTTAGATTTAAGACATTTGTTTAAGAGTGCACAATGTAAACAACTCCAAAAGCAATCGTATTATAAACAAGACTGAAATATGATCTAATAAACTAACTGAGTTCATTTACATGGACACGAGTATCCGAGTTATTTGAAATATTCCGGTTCCCTGTATCCCGGTTTCAGTATCCCGGTTATGAGAAATAAGTGAAACTACAACAGGCGAGATGTTTTTTTTTTCTTTTAAACAAGTCTTTCTCAAGTCAATCTCACCTTTTTGTTCAAAATCACACACCTAAAATCGATCACCGCCTCCTAAAAATGCGTTTAAACCCATTTTGTATTTGTTTTTCTTTTTTTCGGACTCAGAAAATCTAAAAAATTTCAGATCGTTTTGTCGGCGTTTGCTTTCGCGTGGATTCTGTCACCACGGTTACCGCCGAACAATCCGCATAATATACATGTAGTGTCGCCGCGAAGTATCAATACGAGAATCTCATTAGTTTCAGATCGTGTTTGTAGAAAAAGACAGACGTAGTTCTTTGCCGAGGAGCACTTTAATGCTCGCTTTTCCTTTTTCTGCTTTTAATATCTTCACATTGATTAAGATCAGATGTAGCTCTGTTCGTACTTCACTTTCTAAAGCAGTACACTCAGATATTACGCCGTGTAGAGTGGTCTTTTATTAGGACAGTTTTGAGTCTTAATAGAGCAAAATTCCTGCTCATTAATCAGCATCTTATAAGTGCCAAATAGAGGGATCGTGTGAGCAGAGGTGAAGAGCTCATCGATGCTAATTTGGGTTTATTACATTTAAGAGAAATTACCTTTTTGTTTAGACAGAGACAGACCCGACCAGTGGCGGAACATAACGAAGTAAAAGGAGTAAAAGTACTGCGCTTAAGTATGCATTTTTGGTGTCTGTACTTTTAAAGTGGATCATTTTTGCTTTTACTCCACTACGTTTTTGTATTTTTATTAGTTTGAGACCTGCTGGAAAAGGTTAAAGTTTTTTTTTTTTTTTTTTCAAACACATTCGTAGTTTGAGAAAATAAAAATATACAAATAAAAACAACTAGAAAATAATTCAAAATAAATTAATAAATAAATTAATAACTGATTTAATTGTTTCTGTTAAACAAAATTCAGCAGAAATCTTTATCAAAATCACCACATTTGAAGCCTTTTAAGACCTCAAAATTGGCACAAAATACTCTTGAAGTACAACTTTAAGCAGTGTTTTTTTGAGGTGGTACTTTTATTTTTACTTAAATGATACTTTTACTCTTTAGTACTTTTAGTACTCTAGACTAAACCAGGCTTGAGACCAAGACTAGGACTGAGACCGGGACTGAGGCCAGGACCAGACCAGGACCAGACTGTGATTGAGACTGGGACCAGACCGGGACTGAGACCGGGACTGAGACCGGGACTGAGACCGGGACTGAGACCGAGACTGAGACCGAGACTGAGACCGGGACTGAGACCGGGACTGAGACCGGGACTGAGACCGGGACTGAGACCGGGACTGAGACCGGGACTGAGACCGGGACTGAGACCGGGACTGAGACTGACTGAGACCGGACTGAGACCGGGACTGAGACTGAGACCGGGACTGAGACCGGGACTGAGACCGGGACTGAGACCGGGACTGAGACCGGGACTGAGACCGGGACTGAGACCGGGACTGGACTGACTGAGACCGGGACTGAGACCGGACTGAGACTGTGATTGAGACTGGTAGCAGACCGGGACTGAGACTGAGACTGAGACCGGGACTGAGACCGGACTGAGGGACTGAGACCGGGACTGGGACTGAGACCGGGACTGAGACGGGAGACCGGGACTGAGACTGAGACTGAGACTGAGACTGAGACCGAGGATGAGACCGTGAGACCGTGATTGAGACCGGGACCAGATCGGGATTGAGATTGATTTATTTTACTTATTTACCAATATTTTATGTTTTTTTATGGATTTGATTTGACTGGTTTTATTGTTTTAGGACTGGTATGACCAAATTTGAGCAATTTACCTTTTTGTTTTCTTCTTTTTATGATCTCTGTGCAGCACTTTGTTTGTAAAATGTCCTATAAATACATATAAATAAATCCCATATCCACAGAAACACACAGGTGAAGTAACCCCAACCAAAAAGTTCCACAGTGCACCTTTAAGTCACAAAAATGAGCACTTCTTCCACCACCGAAACCAAAACCGTTCTCTCTCCGTATTTAAGCACAAAAAGGGAACATTTGTGTGCTGGATAAGTCCTCTAAAAATACTTCTAATTCATCTTCTCTTGTTTCACCAAAGAATGTAAGTCCAATGTGCTAAAGAGCAGAGCCAACACAATAGAGCCCGAGTCCAAGTTCAGCGCTGTGACTATTCTGAGCTGTGAACAAGAGCCTCCATGTGTACGCTCCCACCCACTCCGCAAACGCACCCAGATTCAGAAACACCACCGCAAATGACTTCACTATTTGGTTTAATATCTCTGCTCACGAACGCCTCAATGGGACTCGTGTTCTTTTATTTGCTCAATGGGAGAACGGAGCCGACGCGCAATCTGTTCGGGACGTGACGGTATAGATTTGTTTTCGCGGTATTTATTGCGATGTTGCGACTTTTTTCTCGACATAATCCAAGTAAATAAGGTTTAAAAGTGCTTAATAACATTGATTCGGCATGTAAACAGGATTGAAACAGAGCAAAGGATCATGGTCTATGTAGTTCTCTCAGTTTTTTTAGCTGTTGCTGCACCATAACAATGAATTTAAGCAGATAAACTTGTGTATTGTGAGACTTTTGACGATACGAAATCGCAATATTTTGGTTATTGTTACATCCCTACATTCTATAGTGTCAATATAAGTTAAAGAAGATCTACTATTTTGCTTTTTCGGCGTTTTAAATCACAGTATTCATCCAAACAACTTCCATCACTGCTGAATCCTACGCACATCTAGTCTGATTCATCAGCCGGTTTCATGTAGTGGAAACTGTCTGACCTCGCAGCATTAAGATTCGTTCGCTCGACGGTAGGTGGGTACTTTTTTTATTTAACCAATCGCTGCTATTTGGTCGTGACTTATGTAATGCGCCAAATCCCGTAGGAAGAAGGGCAATAACGTCTTTCCCCTTGATCAAATTCACCAAACATTCTCTTTATTCTGTCTTTAAATCCTCGATCTCGGGAATCGTTGACAACACAGAATATATGGCCCTTCGCTGATTGGCTTCCGGGGTTTTTGACCAAAATTTTAAAACTACACAACTGCAACTTTATTTGTAACGCACTTCAAAAACAACACAGACTGACCAAAGTGCTACAGAACATAATTAAATAAAACAACATATGAATAAAAACAGAATCCAATAAAATGTCAACATCTCAAACTGTGTCAAAGGCCGAAGTGAACAAGTGCGTTTTAAGAACAGGTATAGAATAGGCTGGAATAATGTACAAAGGCAGCTCAATCCACAGTTTTGGTGCTTGAGAAATCCTCAAAGCTCAAAATGCAGTGTTCCACCTTGTGATGTCATGAAGCAGTAGTTTTCAAGCTTTGTTCATTTGTTTAATCTTAATTTGAAGGGACATTAAGCAGTAGTAGTTTTTTATTCGGCCATTTTGCAGCACTATAAAACAAAACAAAACAAAACATAGACTACAACTCCATGGATCATGACTGAAAGAGTTTAGGCTAAAATAAAAAGTTCTTATGCCAAATCCTATTAAACAATGACAGAATTCCAAGAAAGAAAATCAGCGTATGAACAGCAAGTTTGCATTTACAATTTCATTTACGACTTACTGTATATAAGAGACAAAATATACTTAAAACAAACTAAATTTAAAGAATAATTCATTCATTCCAGAGCTCTGTATCTTTCAAAACTTAACGCTTTATACTCTTTTTTTAAAGGCTTCTACAGTGTTGGACTTTTTTTTTTTAATCATCACTCAGATATTTCCATACACTAACCCGGGGGTGTCCAAACGTTTTTCATCAATGGTCACATATCTAAACACAGATGAAGCAGAGGGCTGATCGAGGGCCGTAAACTGGTGCTCAGTACAGTGAATAATTGAAATATGTGCATGTTTAACATGTTAGAATGAGTCATCAGACTATATTCATGATAAGATCCTCAAAACCACACACTAAATATTAAATATTAGTTTTATCAAGGCAGATTTTCAAAAAACTTGCAGTAAAAAGTTCATTTTTAATTGATGCAAGGTAATTTGGGCCAGTTCACCTGGAGGCCTGAGGGCCAAGAAAAGTTTGTCTGAGGGCCGCATTTAGCCCACGGGCCATAGTTGGACATGCCTGTACTAACCCCTATTTTTCTTTTTAGTTCTTAATTTTTTAAAGATGCCAATTTTGTTTTCGTTTATGGTCGCACAAAAAAAATTCATTAAAGCTCATAAAAACAGATGTTCCGCACCAGATTATAGCAACATTTGTTCATATAATCTTCAATATAATGATGTTAATTAAGTCAAATGAGTGCTCCAACCTGAAATTTGCACTTTAAAGTGAACATTTTATACAAAAAACTATATTTGAGTGATCCTTTATATAGAGTCTGTGTCTCTCCTCAGCTCTCTCTCTCTGTCACTTGTTCTACACACACTATTTGCAGATAATTCCGCTGTTAATCAAATCAGATATCGGTCTTAAAGCTCCAAGATTTGCCCGATATTTGAGAAAAACTTGAAATAAATAAAGCTTTAGAGCGGCATTAGCTTTTGTCCATCAGAAGGGGGCACTAAACTAAACACAGAGCTCAACCTGGTGCCAGAGGAGACTTAAAAATTGCAGTTACACATCTTTTTTTCCTGTTCTTATGCAGAGATAATAGTAACTTAAACATCAAAGTACAATATGGTGTCTCCTATAATATAATTTGGAGAATATGGTGAAAATCTGTCCTACATTTTGGCTCATTAGATACAATTATAAGAGCTAATCGACCATAGGAAAACACAAAAAAAACAAAAAAAAAAACATCTGCTGATCTCTATGCAGTATCAAAACAAAGAGAAGTAGTTTTAAAATCCTATATAATGCATAATAAACATCACATTTTCAAACTCAATTTCAATACTAAAGGTAAAGATTTGATACGAGATACAAATTTTGATGCCACTAAGAAACTTTTTTAGAGAATAGTGAGTAATTTTCAACTAAAAATAACAATAATTAAAGATACAGTGTGGTTAAGATCATTGTAAAGCTCTTTTTATTTTTTTTAAATGTTCAGTTTTGCCATTTATATTGGAACAGATGTGCAATTTCAATCAATCAATTAATCAAACTTTAAATTTTTTGTATGAATAGTGCTTTACAGTGATTAAAAACAATGCCACATGTCGTTCCAACAGGGTCTAAAAGTTTATCTATGTGCAATTTAAAATCACCGGTTATAATAATCACATTAAAGGACATATAGATAAAAACTCAAAGAACTCATTGATAAAAAAGATTGCATTTTTTTGGTGGTCTTTATACCGTGACGCATAAAATTTGGGGGTTGCTAAAAACAATTCAGTGGTGTTCGAAACTTGTAAAATTGTTCAGTAAAATAGGTTTGAGGGAGAAAGTGTATAGAAGCAGTGCCACTTCCCCTTTTACCATTTCTACCAATTTATGATTTGATAAAAATATTCTGATCAAACTTCACATTCTCAACACGTGCAGAATATTTGACAAAAAGATTGAAATATGAACTTAGTGACAATCCCATTTCAGAACATGTTTGTACAGATCTAAACTACAGGGTTACCAACTATTTTATTCACTTGACAGGAGATTTTATTGTTTGTGAGGGAAATTACAGAGCTTTCAAAATATTAGACTTTGAGATTTACCAATTGTGTCCAGTCTAATTGTGATTTCGATTTGATTTCTTTTGAAGCCCTGATTTTAACATTTATGAATTTAAGCCACACCTCATCTGTATTTAAAAGAATAGGGAAAAATCTGATTCTTATCAATACTAAAACTAATATCAAAACTAGATACTCATTCAAGTAAGTGATACAGGAAAGAAAACAACAACAACAAAACACATGACTGGATAAATATGATCTTTCCTGAACAGTTTCTTCTTGAGTTTTATCAGCACTAACATGACGTACTAAACAAATTTATTTATTATAGTTATTTTGTGTTGAAAATTACAAATATGTCTAAAACAGGCCCTCTTAAATGGACGTTTTTACAGAATAAATTACCTTATTTTTCATACATAATGCGCCTTATAATCGTGGTGTAATTCGTCCGGCGTTGCCTTTCTGTCTTGGTGAATGTGGATTATGAATGTGAATGTGGGTGGATTATTTCATTTATTTATTTTTTTTCCCCTATGAGGATGACTCAAATATACCTCGAGTAATAATGTGTTTAATGCAGCTTTGCACAAATTTGTTTACGTTTAACAGAAACCGAAACTTAAAACCACATGGCTCATTTGCATAAACTTAAGTGCTTAAAAAAACTGTTCGCTCCTTGTGACTGATGCAGTTCATCTCGACTCAGTGGAATATGAGCGTGTTCTCCAACAATCTTTTAAGCAGCGAGGCTTTGTAGTTTACCAAAGTCGTCCTAAAACATTTTGACAGATTTTTGAGCACCGTGTACCACATAAAATCAGTTTGAGGTCAGTAAACACAACCAGAATTAATACATACGTGCAGGTGCGCCTTTGCACATTCCATTGTGTGTATTTTTATATTTATGTATGTTTCGCGGCATGACTGGTCGTAGTATAATTAGGCCACCTATCAATGGCATGCTTTCCTTCTGCTGCGCTCTTGCTGTGCACCGCCTCGCCCTCCACACACCTGGATGTACGCTCATCTCCCTGCGCGCCCCGTTGCCTTTGCTGCTCGGCACAGGCCGCACCATGCCTTTTAGCTGCAGTTAGACTTTTGTGTTTGACTTGGTGGACTCGGCTGTCCCGTTTTCACTTTTGTTTGGTAAGGTTAGTTTGGGGAAGTCTTTTTTCCCTTAGGTTTGTGATTCTGGTACCAGCTTCTGGCCCGGTGCCGCATCATTTTGTTCTGTTTGGCCGACTCACCAGGTCCATCTTTCAGTTGTTACTTTGTTTTTAGGCACGGGAGGGGATTTAGCGTTTTTTAAAGTAAATTAAAATTAATGTTTGATCCACCCGGGTCATAACAAAGGCACACTGTCGATTCTTAAGAACATTACAAGATTGTAAGTGCTCCTTATAGTCCGAAAAATACGGTATGTTTTGATGGTGCTAAATGTTTGTTTTTTTTATCATTAATGTTGAACTTTTATATTGTTAAAATAGTGGATGGACTTGTCTTGAATCTTTTTCTTTAACTATTTATATGGTATTTTTTTTGCATATTATGAAAACTACATGTGGAAGGTAATGACCATGCAAATAAAGAATAAAAAAGAGCTTTTAAAATGATAATTTGTGTATCAAAATCTGTATAGAGTATGGAGTTTTCTCTTTAGCACTGAAATAGAGTTGGAAAAGTTCGTGTGGTGCCAACGTGTTCTGAGACGTCGTGTTAAACCCGGCGTTACCTGCGTGCCCGGTGCTGATGTGTCCCTTCATGTCTCCCTCGTCCATGCACACGAAGTCACAGGAGCTGCAGCAAAGGGAGAACATCCACTGCTCGCGGTCCACATGGAGAGACATGTGGCTCACAAACTGGGCGTTCAGCTCCGTCTGGAAACCGCACACATGGCAGCTGGACCCACAAGACAGGGGGAAGAATCAGACCACAGAGACGGGCACAGACGGGCACAGGCAGCGCTACATTCTGCTGCATAAATTCATAAGTGGCACGCAAGCCAGCCGCGTTTGACAAATCATTACAATTGGAAATGTGGAACAAAGAGGATTAAAAGCTGGCTAGTGATTTTTAATTTCAGAGTCAAGAATGTGCAACTAAAAAGACTGAAGGGAAGTGAAGGATTTGAAGTGGCCGTGGACGTTTTTTTTCTGCGTTTCCGAGCAGAATCTTTAGTTTCAGTACAGATACATCGTTTAAGTGGCTTTTTACGGTAGATATAAGACCACTGAGTGATTTCTGCATTTAATAATAAAGCGTTTTATGGAGCTCAGCAGCGACCGCCAATGCCCCTGCTTCTGGAAGTCAATTTCTCATTCAGTTTTCCCATAGACTTTCCAAAAAATATATATTAAAAGTTTGAAAGCTCAGCTACGTGGAAACTAATGACCACAAGACAATCTGTGAGTCATTCATTCATTTGTTTTTCAATATAAAACCAAAAATAAGAAAACGAAAAAAAAAAAAAAAAACCTACCATTTTCTTCGTTATTTGTCTCCAAAACCGGAAATGAAAAAACAGATAATGATTTGTTTGTTTCAGTTTTTGATTTTGTGTTTAAATGAAGAAAGGAAAAAATGGATAACGCACTGCATACGGACTGAACCAGGACTAAACTGTTTTCAGTCCTGGTCTGGTCCCAGCCTCAGTCCTGGTCCTGTTCCCAGTCTCAGTTCTGGTCTGAGTTCTGGTCTGGTCCCGGTTTCAGTTCCAGTCTCAGTTCAGGTCTCAGTTCTGGTCTCAGTCACAGTCTAGTCTCTGTCTGGTCCTGGTTTCAGTCTCGGTCCTGTTCCCGGTCTCGAGTTCTGGTCTGAGTTCTGGTCTGGTCCCAGTCTCAATCCCAGTCTCAATCCCAGTCTGGTCTCGCTCTGGTCCCGGTCTCAGTCCTGGTCCTGTTCCCAGTCTCAGTTCTGGTCTGAGTCCCGGTCTGAGTCCCGGTCTGAGTCCCGGTCTCAGTCCCGGTCCTCAGTCCCGGGTCTCAGTCCCGGTCCTGCTCCCGGTCCTGCTCCGTCTCCTCCCGGTCCTGCTCCCGGTCTCAGTTCTGGTCTGAATTCTGGTCTGGTCCCAGTCCCAGTCTCAATCACACTCTGGTCCTGGTCTCACTCCCGGTCTCACTCCTGGTCCTGTTCCTGGTCCTGTTCCTGGTCTTAGTTCTGGCCTGAGTTCTGGTCTGAGTCCGAGTCTGAGTCCCGGTCTCAGTCCCGGTCTCAGTCCCGGTCTCAGTCCCGGTCTCGCTCCCGGTCCTGTTCCCGGTCTCAGTCCTGGTGTGAGTTCTGGTCTGATCCCATTCTCAGTCCTGGTCCTGGACTCTGTGCTGGTCTAGTCCCGGTCTGGTCCCGGTCTGGTCCCGGTCTGGTCCCAGTCCTGGTTCAGACCGTATGTGGTGCAAACGTCCGAAATCCCGTAAACAGGAAACGGCCGTTATCCATTTTTCCATTTTGGTTTTGGAGACAAATAATGAAGAAAATAGTAGTTTTTTTTTCAATTTTCTTATTTTTGGTTTTATATTGAAAAACAAATGAACGAATGATACACGGATTCTAGACCCATACTATTATTTAAAATCTGTTTCTGAAACTTTACAAACCACTAATTTATTAAAACATTTCGCAGAATCTTTAGTTTAGTCCTTGATACTTTTGAACTCTTAATATGTGACATTTTTAGTAAGTCTACAGGAAAAATTTACAGAAAATGTACTTCTAGCGTGGGCAGTCACTGTTGAGCTCCACTGTCATAGAATCAGGGAGAGCGCTGTTAGCATTCTAGTCGTTTTTTTAGCATTACATTACATTACAAAACTCCGGTCGGCCTCTGAAAGTTCATCACGGTGAAAAATAAAGATGTGAGGAACGCGCAGGTTAAATGAGGAATAACTTTGGACCCGTGTAAGCGCTTAACAAAATGAATTCATTATATTTATGATTAAAAGTGCACTATGTAACATTTCTGGTGTCAGTCCATTTATGTTCCATCTCCATCGAGACGAGCGGGCGGCACCGGCGGGCCAAGGTGAACCTGCTCAAGAAAGAATGCAGGTTTATGAAAGTATTTCAGCTGCAAAAACACGTGTAAGTGAATAAACTCAAGAAAGATGAGACACAGAGAGAGAAAGAAAGAGAGATAGACAGATAGATATAAAGAAATGGAGAGATAAAGAGTGAGATATAGATATACAGATATAGAGAGATACATAGAGATAGAGAGATAATAGATATAGATATTAGAGATAGATATAATAGATATAGATAGACAGAGAGAGAAATATATAGAGAGAGAAGAGAGAGATAAATACAGAGAGACAGAGATAGATATAATAGATAAAGAGAAATAGATATAGAGAGTTAGATAGAGCTAGATAGATAGATACAGACAGACAGAATAATAGGTACAGATATTAGAGATAGTCAGATAGATAGAAAGATAGAGAGATAATAGATAGATGGAGAGATAGACAGATATAATAGATAGATAGATAGATAGATAGATAGATAGATAGATAGATAGATAGATAGATATAATAGATGGATGGATGGATAGAAAGAAAGAGAAAGATAGACAGACAGAAAGAATAGGTAGATAGAAAGCTAGAAAGAAAAAGATAGATATAATAGATAGATATAATAAATAGATAGATATAATAGATAGATAGATATAATAGATAGATATAAATAGATAGATATAATAGATAGACAGATAGATATAATAAATAGATATAACAGATTGATCGATATAATAGATAGATATAATAGATAGATATATAAATAGATAGATATAATAGATAGATATAAATAGATAGATATAAATAAATAGATAGATATAATAGATAGATAGATATAATAGATAGATATAAATAGATAGATATAATAGATAGATATAATAGATAGATAGATATATAGATAGATATGATAGATATAATAATAGATATATAATAGATAGATATGATAGATAATAAATAAATAGATAGATATAATAGATAGATATAGATATAATAGATAGATAGATATATAGATAGATATAATAGATAGATATAATAGATAGATAATAATAGATAGATATAATAGATAGATATATATATAGATAGATATAATAGATAGATAGATATAGATAGATAAATAGATAGATATAATAGATAGATATAATAGATAGATATATAGATAGATAATAGATAGATATATAATAGATAGATATAATAGATAGATATAATAGATAGATAGATATAATAGATAGATAGATATAATAGATAGATAGATAATAGATAGATATAATAGATAGATATAATAGATAGATATAGATAGATAGATATAATAGATAGATAGATATAATAGATAGATATAATAGTATTATATCTATCTATCTATTATATGTATATCTTTCTCTTTCTATCTTTCTATCTATCTATTATTATAATAGATAGATAGAAAGAAAAAGATAGACAGATAGATATAGAGATAATATATATAGATATAATAGACAGATCGATAGATATACATACATTTATTTTGCCTGTTATTATAGAATAGAAATAGTTACTTTTTGTGTTATATCTATGTATTTACTTTTTTTATTTTTTTATTTATGTTCTATGTATTACTGTCCGAATAAATATTCATTCATTCATTCATATAGAAATACAGAGATATACAGAGATACATAGATATAGACAGATATATAGATATAGATCGATAGATATAGAGAGATAATAGACAGATTTAAAGAAATAGAGAGAGATAGATAGATATACAGATATAGAGAGATACATAGATATAGATAGAGAGATAGAGATGGATAAAGATAGATATAGAGAGATAGACAGACACAACAGATAATAGACAGACAGATATAGACAGATATAAATAGATGTAATAAATAGATAGACAGAAGAGAAATAGATATAGATAGATAGAGGGAGAGAGACAGAGATAGAGAGAAATATGGAGATAATAGAGAGACAGATAGAGATACAGACAGATAGATAGAGAGAAACAGAGATAATAGATAGATATTAGAGATATAAAGATAGAGAGATAATAGATATAGAGAGATAGAGGTACTGAGATAGATAGATAGATAGAGAGAGACATAGAGAGATAGATATAATAGAGATAGATAGACAGAGAGATAATAGATAAAAGAGATATAGAGATAGATATCGATAGAAAGAGGCAAATATAAGATAGATAAAGAGAGATAGACAGAGATAGAGAGACAGATAGATATAGATACATATAGAGAAAGATTTAGAGATATAGAGAAATAGAGATATTAGAGATAGATAAATAGATAGATAATAGATAGATAGATAGATAGATAGATAGATAAATAGATAAATAGATAAATAGAATAAATAGATAGATAGATAGATAGATAGAATAGATAGATAGATAGATAGATATAGATAGATAGATAGATAGATAAATAGATAGATAAATAGATAGATAGATAGATAAAAATAGATAGATAGATAGAATAGATAGATAGATAGATAAATAGATAGATAGATAAATAGATAGATAGATAGATAGATATAGATAGATAGATAGATAGATAGATATAGATAGATAGATAGATAAATAGATAGATAGATAGATAGATAGATAGATAGATAGATAAATAGATAGATAAATAGATAGATAAATAGATAGATAGATAGATAGAATATAGATAGATAGATAGAATAGATAGATAAATAGATAGATAAATAGATAGATAAAGATAGATAAATAAATAGATAAATAGATAGATAGATAGATAGATAGATAAATAGATAGATAAATAGATAAATAGATAGATAGATAGATAGATAGATAGATAAATAGATAGATAGATAAATAAATAGATAGATAGATAAATAAATAGATAGATAAATAGATAAATAGATAGTGTGACTGTGTTGTGTGTTATTGTGAAGTGTTTTGGGCGTCCTGAAAAGCACTATATGAATCAAAAACATTAGATAAGTTTCCATGGAGATAACAAAGTCAAGAAAGCCCACACCAGAAATGTTACACAGTGCACCTTTAAATCGCCCATATTACACTATTTTCTCATCTATATTAAAATGTTTCGTCCCATCAAAGTCAGACCTGGAGTTGTGTTTTGTTTCATTCACACACGTTTAACACACTAATCCAGCGTTCTTCTCTTAAATAAAAACACACTGTTCCACTTTGTGACATCATGTGGTGATACAGGAAGTGCTTTTTAAACCCCATACACCTTCACAAGAATAATTTGGATAATTTCAGCCCGATATTTACAGAACTAAACGTGAAATGTAGCTGCGTATTTTGAGTTTTGGAGATACAGACAATAAATATTAAAGGGTGAATGAAACGAAACTCAAATCCAGGTCTGTTTTTGAAGAGGTAAAGACATTACACGATCAATTTTGCGTAATCTAGAGCCGTACATTAATGTCTATCGGATTAACAGTGGACACTTCAGACGGGTCACGGCCGGCTGCGTGGAAGGCATCACTGTTTGGTTTGTGAGGTTGTGCACTCTGCCGTGACATTTAAGAGGAGCCAAACAAAAGGGTCAGGCTTGAGTCATGCGGACGGGACATGTCACTGCAGAGAAGTTCAATGTGTTCGCTGGAATCTTTTCAAACGCACAGCTTATTTATTTTTATGACCAAGCTGACAAAGTTTAGCGCTCTTCCTGTGCTAAAGAGGGCTTGAGTCATTGTAGTCGGGCCAAATCGAGCCAAGAAAGCAGTCTTGATACTTTGCAGCTGACGTTATCGACATTCTCTGGGGGTGTGGAGGTAACTGTAGGCACTGCTCTGTCTGTGACCTCGGGGAACATGCTTTTTTTTTTTTTTTTTTTTGCTGTACTAGAATCAAGTGTAATTGCACATCCACTACAGTAGTTGGCAGCATAGTGTCGGGTTTTTTTGCACCGAGTTCAGTGACCAAACCCTCAAGAGACGAAATTGGAAAAATATTTAACCAGGATGACAAAAAAGGCGGAGAAAGACGGAGATAATGAAACAAACGACCGCCTCCCCAAAGCTAAGACGAGGAAATGCGACGAAGTGTATGTAGCGCTCGACTTCATTGTGATTACGGTGGGAAATGAGGAAAGACGCTGTATTTACTGTGTCTAAAAATGTTGGCAGCGGACAGCATGAAGACAAATAAATAAAAGGTGTCGCGTAAAGACATTATGATAAGCCACTTGAGTTTTTGCAGCGAAAACGTGAAGATTATTGCCAAGAATCATCCCGCTTTATGAATACAAATTACCGTATTTTCGGACTATAAGTTGCACTTTTTTCATGGTTTGGGTGCGACTCATACTCCGGTGTGACTTATGTATTAAAATTTTCACACTGACAGTCACGAGAGGCTCTAGTCTTGGGTGTCAGTATCTGCTGCTCCTGTTCCTCCTGTACCACTGTCACTTCACTCTACTGCGCGTGTCTCCTGCAGAAAGAGCCTCTGTCCTGTCTGTATCATGTCAGTCGATCGCACAATTACTTCTGAACCACTGACAATTTAAAAAAAACTTATAAAGACAACCGAAACCATCGTGTCAGGATTCAGAAAGGCCGGAATAATTCCAACTGAAACTGACGACAGCGACACAGAAGAGGAAGCGGCGCTCTGTTTACCTCCGGAGGTCGTGGAGTTGCTCAGAAGTGACACCGAGGATGAAGAATTGAATGGATTTAGTGATTTTGAGTGAGATGGAGAATTTGGTAAACTTGTTATAGTTTATCGGAAGAACTGTTCATATGTGACGTTAACAGTCTGTTGTTCTCTGTTCTATTGTTATTGCTAGAACTTTCCTTTTAAGATGAAATGTCGATTCCTGGTCTCTGATTTTATAAAATATTTCCCCTAAAAAGTGCGACTTAGATATGTTTTAGTGCTTCTTTATTATGCATTTTTTGGCTACTGCGACTTATAGTCCAAAAAATACGGTATACTCTTTGTAGTCGCGGAGGAAAGTAGAGAGCACGAAATGTTTTCCTCTTCCAAGGGGGGCGTAACAGAAAAAAATTGATGAGCACTGACTTAGACTTTAATCTGATCCCCATAGAGATACATGTAGAACACCCCCAGCGTGATGAGTCACTGCAAAGTATCAGTCCTACAGAAATGCAAAATATTATACTTTATTTAACTATTTAGGAATTCAAGAATCTACTTCACAAATTCCGCATCATCAGACGTTTTCCACATACCTTTTGGCATAGCATCGTGAGCCGAATACCTGCAGTGAAACATTCTTTTACAAAACCTTTCTTTCTTTACACTTTTGAAAGGACTTAGAAGCCGAAATCACACCAGAAAAAAAATACCTCGCAAATTCCTCAGAGGTCAGCCAAAAACCTTTAAAAAATCCAAGACTCGTTACCCTTTTATTTGTTACATAATGCGC
>NW_026571190.1:36538072-36608072 GCF_026225935.1 Boleophthalmus pectinirostris
CTGTTTCAATTAAATATTTACTAGACGGATGAATCAAGATGTATCAGTCATTTTGAGATGATAAGAGCGAATATTAGACGCCATGCCAAGACAAAGAAAGTACTATTATTACATTCTGTTCATAAAAAAGCAGCTATTTTATCTTCATTTTAGTATTCAGCATAGAGAATTGAGTGAATATCTTCGTATCAAAACAGACACTAATCCCCATTCCTTCAAACCCAAAGACATATCTTTACATCTCCCCGTTGCTTCTTCCCAAATTAACCACACAACAACTAATGATGCCCCAGATCCGGCCCCCCCTCGGACACACAAACACGCGCCCCAATTTGCCCAAAGGACATGAAGCCAGGCAACCTTTATGTCGCCGGGGAAACCAAAAAGACCATCACACTGACATATGCCCCTGCTTCTGCTCTCTGTGGTGTGGCCAAGCTGTTCACGGCCAGCGCGCTCAGATGGTGTGTGTGTGTGCGCGCGTGTGTGTGTGTTCGCTGTGCGAGCATGTTCAAACGTGTGGGGGCATTTTGTACACGAGGCTCCATTTGTGTGCCCAGTGATTTAGTCGGCTGTCCAGGGCATTTTGCATTAATGTCTAATCCGGTCTTAATTTGCTGTATTTTTTAAAATGGTCTGGAATTTCAAATGGATTTCTGCGTGTGGGTAATTATTATGAAGTGTACGCTGTAATTACGAAGTGTAAGCAGATGTTGGAATAGGTAAGTAGTAGGCGGTTATACATGTTTCTACCACAAGATGGAGTTGTGAGTGAAAAACGATTTTTTTTTTTAGTTACACAGATTTTAAAGGTCCTATATGACGCAAAATCGAGTAAGGCATCACAGGGAAAAAAGTGGTAATATTTTACTCGGTACAAATGTCTTTAACCTGTCTTTTCTGACCTGGATTGAAGAGGTGGGTTTTTCGTTTTTCGTCACGCAATTTCGCTTAAATCACCGTGATATCAGCAGCGGTGAAACGGCGGAGGTGCGCCCGCGTAGACAGTGACCGCGAGAGAAAGGACCGGCGCAGAACTCGAACTGCACTGTGTTTTTAAACTCCGTGCATCACTTCACTAGAATCATTTGGATAATTTCAGCGCTGGAGTTGCCAATCTCTACTAAACAAAAAGTAAAAGTAACTGTTAACTTGAAAACTTCACGACATCACAAGGTGGAACAGAGCATTTTGAGCTTTGGAGATGTAGACAGACTAATAATGCAGGATTAATCAGACATAAATGAAATAAAACACAACTCCGGGTATGTTTTGGATGAGATAATAACTTTCAAACATGACTAAAGAGTCAATTTTGGACCTCTTTTGGGGACCTTTAAAGGTTGTATGGAGGATTTTTTTTTGTTTCAAACTGTCAGTGAAAGATTAAAATACCATTACAGAGATGCAGCAGCTTTGTAATTATGATGACCCCAAAAAAAAAAGAACGAAAATCTATCAACTGTGGACGTAGTGAGGCCAGATAAACATCAGCCAATAGAAAACGAGACTCCCTCATTTTCTATTGGCTGTTGGGTTGTCAATCAAACTCCCTAGTGTAACTGACTCGTCGGAGCGCGGGGATTACGTGGTTTACGCAGCGGTTCTTAGAGGCTTTTTCGAACTGTCGCTTCCTCGCATTTCGCACAAAGTTTGTCGCGCCGGCGGACGAGAATCCACGACCGGTTCGCCCCAAAAGAAAGTCCGTTTTTTGAGGTCGCTGAGAGAAGAAGAGAAGGGGAAAAGGAGCAAAGCCAAACTGAGGTGATTCTTGGGAGATCTCGTCCAGCGATGGCGCGACCGAAGCAGACGAAGGGTCTAAAAACTGACGCGTCGGTCGCTGAATTACTTCTAAACAGGTCACTTCAACAGTAATTCTGAACGCGCACAAGGACTGTCGCTGTATTTCTCTTCCCTTAAAAAATCCTCTATACAACCTTTAACTACAAACTGGACACTTAAATGTGGTACAAGCAAAACTTTTACAGCAAATCACCACTAGATGGAGTAGTGAGTGACTTCTACACTATTAAACCATTTACACAATGTTTTATAACTTGTTTCTAACACAGAATAGAACCAGTATGTCGATGCTAGACACAAAATAATGTTATTTTCTAGCCTTGGAACTTCGCCTTTTCTAGTCTTTTTTTCTTTCATTCTAAAAAAAAAAAATAAAAAAATGCATGTATTTATTTAACGGTAACACTATACTTGATGGGAACACATATTAATTGCTAGTTAGTTAGTTAATTAGCTGTTACTTAGGTATTCTTTGGTATTTATCAAACACATATTCATATTTATTAAGATTTATATGTATATACAGAAACATCTCTTGTAATTAGGGATGTAAAAATAACCGAAATATCGTGATATCATATCGTCTCACAATAGTTCACAAGTTCATTTGCTTAAATTTACGGTTTTACAGTAGCAACATCTTAAAAACATCGAAAAACTACATATCCCATGATTCATTTCAGTGCAGACAACATGAAGAATTATGTTTTTTACTTGAATTCTTGGGATTAGGATGGAAATAATTCACACCAAAATCTTCTCAAGGTATTTTAAAAGCAAAAAAAGTGTCCTATCTACAATTATATCAGCCTCTTAAAAATATCGGAATAAATATCGTACCGTGAGATGCATATCGTGATAATATTGTACTGTGAGATTTGGATATCGTTACACTCCGAGTTGTAATCCTCACAACCTTTGACGAAAAATGCATGGAAAGTACTTTATAAACACTAACAAAGATGTATTTAAGTCGTTACTGTGCATTTTACTATTAACTATCTTTTAATACGTGGTCCCTAAACGAAAGTGTTGCCTATTTAATTTGTTTATTGCTTAAAAAAATTAACTACAAAGCAAATTCTGTTTACTACACATTTACACATTTCAGTCTGGGCTGTACAGATACATAGCCATAACAAAATAAATTAAAATAATAACGTCTCCCACTCTTATTTTTATTATTCCCGGTTATTCTTACACAATGTTCTCTTTTATTTGCCTTAATAGTTCATTAGAATCCCACTGTTTGCCAGGAGGTGCTCGTACTTAAGAACAATTCCCGCTTATTCCACGGCTCTGATCGACGCAATCATTTCCAAATGTCATGACTACAGTTAATCCCTGTGAATATCTCGGAATATTCATTTGTTGTTTTAATAACGGCGGGGGGATGAACGGAGGGCCCCATATGCCGCAGCCGGCGAACAGTGCAGCCTGAAAACAGAGTAATCAACACACTGGAGACTACACACGGGCATTATTGGATGTTGTGGGCCAAAATTGCACCAGCCTGACCGGAGTATATGTGGAGTTTGTTTTGTTGCGGACATGCTCGGCGAGGCATCCTTCTAGCACAGTAATTAGATGGCTCTGAATTCCCAGTGAGACTAATCATGGCCGTAATCTCTTTAAAGGAGAGGTAATCTGGTCTAGGCAACATTATTTACTTACCGTACTCAGCTCGGACACGTAAACAATCACACGGCAGCGTAACGCCTATAGCGAAAGATGTGAACTCGACTTAAGAAATCCTGAAGAGTAAAGACGATCTGAGCGTCTCTTCCCTTTGCTCTCCGTGCTATGTCGCTCCCCCTTCAGAGCGCTATCACAACACAATCGGAGTGCATCTAACGAAACTGCTGCACGTCGCAAATCAGGTTTGTCGAGTTGCTGTGTACAATTTTGTGGAGAATTGTCGTGTGGGATCATTGGCAACGAATGATCGAAGACAACTAACTGTAAATAGGGTTTGAATAGGGCCCGGGAGAGATCGCTAAATTACTCAAACGTGCATGGATGACTCTAAAACCTCTTCAGGCATATTTTCGATGAGGGAACAATGGTAGAAAGCTAAAAAAAAAAAATAAAAATTCACCATGGTTGTGGTGGTGGAGGGTTTGCTACTTACTTGTCTTTGCTTTCCCTAAAATGTTCCATGGTATGACTTTAAACAGTTCCATTTGGCATTTATTCATTACTGGTGTTTCTATTGCTTAAAAATACCATAATTCCTTCTGCGGATAGGGGCGACTTAGTCTCATTCATCAGCCGGGTTCATTTCGTGGAAACCGTCTAACCTCACAGCATTAGGATTCGTTCGCTCCACGGTCGGTAGATTTTTATAATTTTTTTATTTAACCAATCGGTGCAATTTGGTCGTGACGTATGTAATGGAGCCGGAACGCTCAGTGGTGTCCAAGTAATTGCACAACAGCAAACAAAACAGAGAGTGAACATGTCTGTTCAACGATCATTGTAATTTCTGCGAAGATGAACTTGCGAATTAAGGATGCAATAAAAAATGCGACATTTGTATTTGAAAAAGGAAGCCTAAAGGAGGACAGCGTATGCAGTCTGCTATCGCAACTCGGGTTGGTTCAGCTCTTCGCCGATTGGTCAGTGCGTGGTCTACAACTTCCAGGGTTCTTGCAAACTGTCTAGTGTATTCTAATTCCTGACCTAGTCGCTGGAGAGAAATGAAACAATGGGCTCTAGTCATGCTTACGACACAAATGAGGAAGACGTTTGGAAACATGCAGATGACGATTTCCTTTGGGCTCTGTTGGCAAAAGTAACTCTGGCAAAAACGAGAAAATGGCCTGGTTTTCTTCATCTAGATGTCATTGTATTCTTTCTTTTTTTTTCCTTTTATAAACTGCCAGTTAACTTGTGTATTATAATTTGTAGGCACGTAACAATAATCAAAATATTGTGACATCATATCATCAAAAGTCTCACAATAATATCATGGGCAGTCACAATACACTTGAAAAAAAAAAATTATTGTTTTAATACAGCAACAGCCAAAAAATTGTGAGAACTACATAGACCATGATCCTTTGCTCAGTTTCAGTCCAATCTACATGCTGAAATAACTGTTATGAAGCACTTTAAAATCTTTAAAATCAAACTTTTTTGGATGATGAGAGAAAAGTAGCATACTCACAATTTTGTGTGAGTAAACATGGCAATATCACAATAATCTTGAGAATATTGTATCGAGAGATTTAGATATCATTACATCCCTAATAATCTGTCTAACTTAATAAAAAATAATAATAAAGATGTCACTGTAGCGTTCAGTTTTGTTTGGCAGATCAACAGTTACGACCAGGTCCCTGTAAGTGAAATTGAAGACGCGATTAAAGTCACGTTCTAAACTGAAAGCTTTGGCAGGTTTTGAAGACGCTGCAGCTGAATCCACGGTTTTATCACATGCCCAGTGTCGGGAACTACACCAGAAGTGTTTTAGCATACCTGTGTGTAAGGAGAGGTGTCTGGAGAGGGTCTGCTGTCGTCCAAACACTTTCCCACAGACTGGACATGGGAAGAGCTGCTCATTCAGTCTCCACTGGGCGATCCCGTTGCCAGGCTCCCCGTTGTCCTTTTCAGAGTCTAAAAAAAAAAAAAAAAACCCACACAAAATAATGACGATGACGAACAGATTTGTAATTAGAACACAAAACTGTACCCACGCAAGAAGTGAAACAACCAAAAATGTGGAAGGCTTAGTCAAGTTTGGAGTGTGATCGAGCCACTAGGAAAGGAAAATTTAAGAAAGA
Organism: Boleophthalmus pectinirostris; assembly: GCF_026225935.1. Lineage (NCBI taxonomy): Eukaryota > Metazoa > Chordata > Actinopteri > Gobiiformes > Gobiidae > Boleophthalmus > Boleophthalmus pectinirostris. The sequence goes on from NW_026571190.1 coordinate 36,543,661, forward strand.
TATTGTAAATTATTGTAAACTTTTTGTCAGTTCTAAACCTCGATAAAGACAACAATCCAGTCTAATAGTGGTTTTTGAGTCAGAAAAACAAAAGTTAGTTAAATACGTGACATTCAAACTCCACATACTGTGAAATAAAATACCTAATAACATAAAAGTATTTACATGACTCACATAAGAACCAAATCTATAAAAAACGCTGATTAAATAAATGAATAAATAAAGATTTTGATTAGAATTTAATGCTTACATTTCTGCCTTACACTGCACTGAAACAAAAAATAAATAAAAAATACGTGCGACGTGGGTAGAAGCTATACGGTCTATATTGACATAAATAAATATATACAATACATGATTTAATTACAATGACCTTAAAAGCCTCACATATTCAAACTTAAAGGTCCTGTATAACACAAAATTAACTCTTGTGAGCTTTAAGTCATGTTATTGTGCTGTTACTTCATTAAAAACAGACCTTAAGTTGTGTTTTGTTTCATTCACATGTTTGAATAATGTAAAGTAAGTTATTATTAGTCTGTTTAACGTATTTTTCGTACGTAATTTTTTGTACCGTAACTATAAGGCGCACTTAAAATCCTTTAATTTTCTCAAAAATCGACAGTGCGCCTTATAATCTGGAATTAAAATCAGAATTAATACTTGATGTATACATTTTGTTTGTGTTTACTGACCTCAAAACAATTTTATGTGGTACAGGGCGCTCAAAAATCTGTCAAAATGTTTTAGTACGACTTTAGTAAGCTACGAAGCCACACTGGTTGACGGATTGTTGGAGCATTACAGCGACTGTAGTCATGAGCCTCGTGGAATAAGAACGAGTGAGCTGTTTTTTTTCAGCGCTTATAGTTTATGCAAATTCGCCATGTGGTTTTAAGTTTCGTTTCTGTAAAAAGTAAACAAATGTGCGCAAAGCTGCATTAAACACATTATTACTCAATGTATATTTGAGACATCCTCGTAGGAAATAAATAAACAAATTATTCACGCACATTCACATTCATAATCCACATTCACCAAGGCAGAGAGGCAACGCCGGGCGAATTACATCACGATCTGCCGATGGATCGTGGACGCCTGGACTAAGGATCAGTCTCAAATGTCGTCAGTTTGTTTTGCTTAATGCGCCTTATAATCCGGTGCGACTTATGTATGAAAATAGACAAGAGAATTCAACATCATTGCTATTACGCCTTATAATCCGGTGCACCTTATGTAAGAAAATAGACAAGAGAATGATATTGCACCTTATAGTCCAAAATATACGGTACATCGCCAAAGCTCAAAATGCTCCGTTCCACCTTGTGATGTCATGTAATGGTCATTTTTAAAGACAACAGGTATGTTTTTGATGCTCACAAGAATCCAATTTGCGCAATACTGGAGCTAAGTAAATAAAATAAAAGATTTGATTACGATGAACCTTGGAGCTTCTTATTGCATCGACAAAACACAATGTAGGCGGCAACAGCTTTTAATAAAGAATACTATAGGTCTGTGTTCAAACTTCTATCATATCCACACAGCACCACCTCTGTACAGAACTTGTGCTGTCCAACCAGCAACAACAAAAACAATATACCTAATAAAATATAGACTAATCCCAGACAACACATCCTACATGAGAGCTGAACTGTGAGGCGCGAGCAGCCAGTGAGTGTTTGGCTCCGACTGGAAACAATAGCAGCTCTGATACACTGTGGGCTAATTTGTTAACCCACAAGACTGAGACCTGTCTGGCAGCGTTTGACAGCTGCTCTGTGCGTCGCCCGGGGGCAGCACGCGGAGAAAAATACATTCTTAATGTCAACACAAAGCTCTGGTCCTTTGCTCTGAGCCTGAAGCGGCTCCACGTCGTCACACATGGACTGCACTGAGGCGGTAATCAGACGGGGAGACGGAGAAGGGGCCACACCGCAAGATTTAATACATTTGTGAGGATTAAAGCCGCATTGTGTGACTTTTCTGGTGGAGGATCCGTCAAATGCCTTATAAAAACATCGAAAACTACATATCCCATGATTCATTTCAGCACAGACAACATGAAGTTATATGTTTTTTACTTGAATTCTTGGGATTATGAGGGAAATAATTCACACCAAAATCTTGTCAAGGTATTTCAAAAGCAAAAAAGTGTCCCATCTACAATTATATCAGCCTCTTCAAAATATCGGAATAAATATCGTACCGAGAGATTTGGATATCGTTACATTCTTTGTCTGGAATGTTTCACACTATGGTATAAAATCTTTCTGTCTTCATGGAGACCAAACAAGACCAAGTTACAGCCAGAGAGGTGCTTGAGTTTGACGTCATGGCTTCACAGCTCTTTGCTGATTGGCCGGTGCACGGTCTACAAGTTCTGTCAGACCGTCTAGTGCAGGGGTGTCCAAATTTTTTCATCAAGAGCCACATATCTAAACACAGATGAAGCAGAGGGCTGATCGAGGGCTGTAGACTGGTGCTCAGTACAGGGAATAACTGAAATCTGTGCATGTTTAACACGTTAGAATGAACCATCGAGTCTTTATTCATGCTAAGATCCTTAAAACCACACACTAAATATTAAATATTCGCTTTATCAAGGTAGATTTTCAAAAAACTTGCATCAACTGAAAAATATTTTTTTACTGCAAGGTAATTTGGGCCAATTCACCTGGAAGTCTGAGGGCCAAGAAAAACTTGTCTGAGGGCTGCATTTGGCCCCTGGGCCATAGTTTGGACATGCCTGGTCTAGTGTATTCCGGTTCCTGACCTAGAGAGAAATTAAATTGAGTTGAGGCACTAGGTGGCGCCAGCCGGGCTAATAATGTTGTTCCCTCATCAAGAACATGCCTGAAGATGTGTTAGATGTCATCCATGCATGTCTGAGCAATCTAGCGATCTCTTGCACTTTATGACTCTGTCCAAACGCTCAGCTTGTGGCAGCAGTTTCGTTAGGAGGATGCATGTTGATTGTGTCGTCATAGGTCACTCCCCCTTCAGAGCACTACCACAGAGAACAAACGGAAAATGAAACTCATAAAACAGGTTAATCTTTTTTTTTTTAAATTGCAAATATAGAATTTTCAAAATAATAAAAGGTAACATGGTGAGCTAAAGTGATGTAAAGTGTTTTCTATCCTCTTCTTTAAGAATGATTCTGGCTGAGTAACTATTGTTCACGCTTTACTAAGACTAATTAAGGTATAAAAGTGTATTTAGGGTAATTTCTTGTTAATTACTACTTTTGTTCCGATACGATACTGATACTTGGCCTTAGTGTACCCGCCAATACTGAAACCAAGTCCGATACCACATAGTGTGAAGAAGTAAACTACAGCCACTCGATTTTGTTACAGTACAAGAGCAATCAATAAATCTACTAAAAGGCTATCTCTAAAGAAAATCCAGAAGAGTAAATTAGATTTTGATAAATAAGCGTTAAGAGTAAAATATATAATGATCCTGACCATAAGTAGTGCTGATTTAAGAGCTTGTACTTTTCTAATTCGTCACTTTCTACCACAGTGCATAGATTAAAAGAGCAGCGAGGCCTGGAAAAAGACCTCGGAGAACGTGGATAATTCTGCAGAGTAAATAAAGTTCAAGTTGTTGTCGGGCTGTGCTCTCCGTAGCGCAGTTTTACTACTAAGTTCAGCGTCCACACTAAAAGCTAAATGAAGGTGTCAAAGAGGTAACACGAATATCTTTTCTGTCATTATTAACATGTTTTAAGAGTCTGTAGAGTTTGAAAAGTTTATTATAGTTCATTGTGGAAAATACAGAATGGTATCGGATCGGTGATTTGGTCTGAGTACTCGCCGATACCTGAAAATATGCGCCATCGGAGCTTTTGCCGATACCAGTATCAGTAACGGAACAACTCTAGTAATTACTCATGGTTCTACTTTACTTAATTGGTAATCTGATTAGTCCTGTTCTTAATCCTAAATCCCAACACCCAATATAAAGACTGTGAATCTGTTGTGTTTACGCTTACGTCAAAACCGGGAAGACGCTTGGAAACATGAGATGAGAATCAAAAAACAACTATTTTCTTCATTATTTGTCTCCAAAACCAAAATGAAAAAAAAAACAAAACAGATAATGATTTGTTTTTTTCAGTTTTTAATTTTGTGCTTAAAATGAAAAATGGAAAAAATGGATAATGGTCGTTTCCCTGTGATGCCGGACTGAACCAGGACTGAACCAGGACTAAACTGGTCTGGACCCAGTCTCAGTCCCGGTCTCAATCACGGTTTGGTCTTGGTCTGGTCTTGGTTTGGTTCTGGTCTCAGTCCTGGTCTTACTCCTGGTCTGGTCCCAGTTTCGGTCCCGATCCCGGTCTCAGTTTCAGTCCCGGTCTCAGTTTCGGTCCCGGTCTCGGTCCAAGTCTCAGTCCCAGTCTCAGTTCTGATCTCAGTCCCGGTCTAGTCCTGGTCCTGTTCCCAGTCTCAGTCCCAATCTGGTCCCGGTCTCAGTCCTGGTTCAGTCCTGGTTCAGTCCTGGTTCAGCTCTGGTTTAGTCCTGGTTTAGTCCTGATTTAGTCCTGATTTAGTCCTTGGTTCAGTCCTGATTTAGTCCTTGGTTCAGTCCTGGTTTAGTCCTGGTTTAGTCCTCGATTCAGTCCTGGTTTAGTCCTCGATTCAGTCCTGGTTTAGACCTAGTTTAGACCTAGTTTAGTCCTGGTTCAGTCCTAGTTCAGTTCCGGTTTAGCTCCAGTTTAGTCTTGGCTCAGCTCTGGTTCAGTTCTGGTTTAGACCTAGTTTAGTGCTGGTTTAGACCTAGTTTAGTCCTGGTTCAGTCCTGGTTCAGTTCTGTTTTAGCTCCAGCTTAGTGGTTCAGTCCTGGTTTAGCCCTAGTTTAGTCCTGGTTCAGTCCGGGTTCAGCTCTGGTTCAGTTTTGGTTCATTCCTCGGTCCAGTCCAGGTTTAGTCCTGGTTTAGACCTGGTTTAGTCCTGGTTCAGTCCATATACGGCGCAAAATTTCAGCATCTTCTCAGTTATTCTGGTGAGAGTAACTTAAACGTGATACAATAGTCGTGTAAAGCCTTTCATTTTAAACACAGTAATAATGTAATGTAACAAATCACTTTGAAACGACAGTAATAAGTCATAAATCACACATTACAGTTTTAAAGTAACTTGCCCAAAAGTGAAAATAAGCATGTATGATAAACTATATGTTAAATAAAGCAGGTTAAGAGTAGGCAATGGTGCGTACATGTGTTTAAGTACATTACAGAACCAAGGACGAGGCTTAGAACTGCATTTTTCTCAGATCCGTGAAGAGAAACTCCATAAGTAAAGTCAAAGACGCCGTGAGTTCGCTCCTTGTCAATGCTCGCCTGATATAGTCCTTATACAAGAATGTTCTCTATGTACGAAACTTCAAAACGTGATATTTCGAAATACCAAACCCAGCGCTAAGGCCTTTTCATATGACTCTTCAACGGCAGAAACGGTGACATGTCTTATTTTATGTTAAAGTTTTTCCTCAGGGCTGTTTATCTAAAGCAGGTCACGCAGGAGGAGCGGGGTGGTGTGAGGTGAGGTCGCGCGCACACAGGAGCCTTAAAGCACTGTAAAGCTACACTTATCTGTGCACCAAGGAAGTAATCAGCCTGTCTCTGTATCGCACACAAAGTACAGCTCAGCTAAAGGTGGCACGGCTCGAGACATGTCACAGAAACTTGAGTTGGACAGAACCTCGGCCGACCTCTGGATGACGAAACATAATACGCCGCCGCTTTGATTCGCTCGCAGGGCGGAGGATGAATCGAGGGGAAAATGTTGAGAGGCTGGAATGAGCAAATTGCGCAAAAAGGCGCAAAATGGAGATGCACTGACTTCAGTTCTGACAGAGAGACTGAAACCATGTCTTAAAATACCTGCCGATATTCGATACTAACCAGTGTAGAGATTGAAAATGGTTTATTTTTTCTCTTAAAATACAGTTAAATTATTACAAAATTTATCTGATTGTGTTATGTAACTCTTATGTATCCTGCAAGCCAAACATGTAATAAAAGTAGGGATGTGCCAATTTCAATTCCAATATCGTTATCAATGTTATGTCTACAAAATTCTGATTCTGATTGTGTTATCTCCTGTACTTCCTCCTGGTTACTCGGAGGTAGAGGAGCCTCAGTTCCTGCACCACCAGACTCACTAACAGCTTCATCCACCAGGCTGTTAGGATGCTGAACTCTCCCCCCTCTCTAACCACCAGGCAGGAAGCGAGGAATCTGTGTTTCCCTAAAGAAGAACTTTGGACTTTATAAACAATTTGAATTGAAAAAAAAAGAAAAGAAAAGAAAAGAGAGAGAGTTATGAAACTTATGTTTTCTGCAAGCCATAAATATAATATAAGTAAAGATGTGCCTACTTCAGTTCCGATACTGATTCATGTCTTTAAGTATCTGCCGAAGTCCAACATGAACCGATACCAGTGTAGGGACTGAAAATGGTCTTTTCTCTCTCAAAATACAGCTAACTGTATTGGAGCCACCAGACTTCAGCTTCATCCACCAGGCTGTTAGGATGCTGAACTCTCTCTCCCCTCTCTGACCACCAGCGGCCAGGAAGCAGGAATCTGCGTCTCCCTGAAGAAGAACTTTGGACTTTTCCTTTTAATTTGATTATAATTTAATATAGAAGATTGAGAGTAAGAACATAATTTAAATTTTTCATATGTTCAGATGTTCATATGGAAATTTGACAATAAACTTTTTGAACTGAAAAAAAGAATTATGTTATGTTATGTAACTGTGAATGTATCCTGCAAGTCAGAAATATAATAAAAGTAGGAATGCACTGATTTCAGTTGCGATACTGATTCCAATACTGTGTGTTTATGTATCTGCCAATGTCAAATATTAACCGATACCAGTGTAGGGATTGATAAATGGCCTTTTTTCCCCCTCTCAAAATAGAGTTAACTTTTTAAATTGATCTGATTGTGTTATGTAACTGTTATGTATCCTGCAAGCCAGAAATATAAAAAAAGTAGAGATGCAGATTCAGTTCCGATACCAATATCAATGTTATGTCTTTAAATATCTGCTGATATCTGATATTAACTGAGTAGGGATTGAAAATGGCTTTTTTTTTCCCTCTTAAAATGCAGTTAACTTACTACAAAATTCTGATTTCAGTTCTGATACCAATACCGATATCAATATTATGTCTTCAAGTATCTGCCGATATCTGATATTAACCGATAAGAGAGTAGGGATTTTTTCTCTCAAAATACAGTTAACTTATTAGAAAACTGATCTGAGACATTCTAGGCCTACATCAAGAGTCCATCCAGGATATCGATTAAACAAATATCATAAAACCGACAGCACAGATACTGATACTGGTATCGAATATCAGTGCCGATCCAGGAAAATTTGCAGTATTTCTAAATAAAAAGCACTGAATGAAAACGTGTTACTCTGGGCTTGCATCTCCACAACCCTAGCTGGCTTCCTCTTGCATATCTCTATGGAAATGTTGTTCCTGTGGCTATAATATTACATAGAATGACATAAAACACACTGATCTCCAAGTCGTCCATGTTCTAGACTTTCTATTTCACAGATCGTGCAGGTGACGTAACACTTTCAGAAAGTTACGTGGTTTTGCTTTTCCTCTAAGAACTCAACATGTCTGTATTATTGAGTAAGCAACTTGCAATCCTCTAGTTAGACTTCTATAAATATGTTCTGAAATGTTGTACCAGCAGTTCATTTCAGGGTTACCAAAAACAAAAACACAAAAAATACTATTCAAACTTGCTAATCGTTTGAACAAGTATCGATAAAAATGCAGTCTTGAAAGTGTTCTCTGAGCTCTTCTTTTCTTTTTCTTCTACTTTTTTCATTTTAGATACAAACAGAAAATGTCAAATATATGAAGTGAGATGTATGGAATAATGGAGCAAAGACAAAAAAGGTAAATAACTCTAACTAAACTAAATATTTTTCAACAAACCAAAAGGCGACTACTTTGAGGATACAATTATTTTATTATTTAATTTAGAGTTTTTTAATACAAGTTTTTTTCTTTCCTGCATAATTTCATATCGTTCTAAAAAGAAAGTAGTAAAAAAGTTGAATGAGAAGGTGTCCAAACTTTTGACTGGCAGTGTGTATCAAAAACACCGGCTTAAGTTTGTGTCTGAAATGTTTTCTTTTTCCAAAAATGTCTGGCCCTACCTGCTCTCCATGCCCCTTTGCTTCTAAAGCTATGTTCAGACTGCAGGGCTTAAAGCTCAATTCGAATTTTTTTTGTGAAATCCAATTTTTTTGCGAGGCCGTTCACATTTCCAATTAAATGCGACTTGTACCGTATTTTCTGGGCTATTGGGCGCTCTGGATTATAAGACGCACTGTCAGTAAATGGTCTATTTTGAAACTTTTTTCACAAATAAACTGCACCGGACTTTAAACGAAACACAACAGTGTGATGGGTGAGTGGTTTTGTTTGTTTGTGGCGTTCACGGTGACTCTGGGCTTTATTCAGTTGTGGCGTGTAGGGAGGGTGTGTCTGGGACCAACGGACTGTCGGCGTGTTCGCAGTGACTCAGTTGTTCAGTCGTGTCTAGAAGTGGCACATTGCACTCGCTTTTTCAGTTCGTTCCTTCGTTCTGTTTTTCGTCGGCCTGGAGTGATGAGTGTGTCTGTGGGTGTTTTTCGCCGTGCGGTCGCTGTCTGCTTCGTGTGTGTTTGCGTGCGCTGCGGGTGTTGCGGCTTTGTAGTTTACTGAAGTCGTGCTGGGACACTCGAGTGGATTCGTGTATGGGGCGCTCTGCATTGTGGCGCGCGGCCGTTTTTTGATGCGGTTAGAGGCTTAAGAGCGCATCTAATAGCTCGGAAAATACGGTATGTGATCTCCAGTGTGAACTTTAAACGCCCCAAAAGTGTCCTGCATGCGTAACGACATCACACAACGAGTGCGCTCAGTGTTTACGGAAGTCGCCAAAACCTGGATGTGAACATTGAGCACCTGGAGATTTTAAAGTTCCTCTCGTACCGGAGCCAGAACATGAACAACTTACTTGTTTTAAGGAGGAGATTGAGAAGGAGAAGGACGAGGTTTTTGGCTGTGGCGTTTTGTGGGACAGTGGCAGCGACGTCCGTAGAAAGGAGCGTGTGGGTGCGGAGTCGATAGCCTGATTCATCAGCCAGTTTCACTTCGTAGAAACCGTCTGACCTCGCAGTGTTAGAATTCATTCGCTCAATGGTAGGCGGGTACTTTTTATCATTTAACCAATCTCTACTATTTGGTCGTGATGTATGTAATGCACCAAATCCTGTAGGAAAAAGGACAACAACGTCTTTCCCCTTGATAAAATTCACCAAACATTCTCTTTGTTCCGGCGTTAAATCCTCGATCTCGGGAATCATTGACAACACTGAATATATGGCTCTTCGCTGATTGGGGTTTTTGCGAACCGTCTAGTGTATTTTGATTCCTGACCTAGTTGCTGGAGTCGCAGCCAAGAGTGGTGGGATTGATATGTGCTTCGCTGCTTCGCTGCTTCACTGACACGGAGTTCAGACACAATTTTTGAATGACAAGAAGAACGTTTGCGTACATTTGTGAGCGCCTACTTGTACCAAACCCGCTTGTTGTTGACGTGAAGGTGGGATGAATGCGACCTGACCGTTCAGACTGAAGTCGCATGTCAAAAAATCAGATATTTATCAGTTTTAGGAGCACATATCCAAGTGTCCTGGGTCGCATTTGAAAAAAACGGATCTGTGTCGTTCAAACTGTCATTAAAAGATCAGATACAGGTCACATGGGGTGAAAAAACGGATTTGGGTCACTTCAGGCTGCAGTCTGAATATAGCCTCACTTTCTATTGTTTGTAAAATTATACTCTATAAAAGTCTGATGTATTATTAGTAAGTTATTGTGTGCTAATGCGGTCTATCCTAAATCTTTTCATGGGGCGTGTAACCCAACCCGAGCTCTGCCAACGGCGGCATTAGCTCTGTCCGTCTCGTGCCCGGGGCCTGGAGGGTTGCCGCCCGGTTGCACGAGGAGACCGTGAGCCACGACCGCTCCGGCACACTGACGATTAAGCCAATTACGGCGCCGGTGTGGTACTTCGAGTGGTTAATAGTTTAATTAGTGTTATTACAGGGAGAGGGACGCAAACGGGGGATGAAGGCCGGACGGGAGCGGAGAAGAGGAAAAAGGAAGATCAGCGCTATCACACAAACTCCTACACGCTCACTGTCCTCAACACCCTCTTTGCATGAGCCCTAGTCGCTAAGATCACTGTTACAATTTGCACTTTCTGAATTGTAAGCGGGGTATTTTTAGGGCACATCACGTGACTTCTTACTCGGGGCTCGATGCCAACGTGCCGAGTGTAAATAGAGTGTAACCAAAACAAATACTTTTCTAGAGAACCTTTGTGTCTTTGTGTGTTTGACCTGCCCGTATCAACAAACTTTGAAAACTTGTTGATGTAAAGCGGCAGAGGTTGTTAACAATAATTTTTGTTTACATATTTTGTCTGGATATGGAGCTCAAACAGTCAGTGTAATTAAACGTTGTACTTGGCAGTCAAAAAAGTTTTTAAATGGTCTGAAATCTCATAAAGCAAATTTTCAGAAGCACTTGGGAGTTTGATTTTCAGCAAAAAGGTGATTGTGACTAACTGATTGTGACTAAGTACAAAAAAAAAAAGTACACTTTTTAGGTATCTGTACTTTACGTGAGAACATTTTACAGTGGTACTTTTTACTTTTACGTCACTACATCTGAAAATGTGTATATGTACTTTCTACTCCACAACTTTTTAGATCTGGACTGAAAAGTAAAAACTACTTTTCTTTATGGTTTGAGACCTGCAGAAAAGGCTGAGACTTACTTTTAGAACATTTAATTTGAGTTAACGTCCCAACTTTGAGCAAACCAAAAACACAAAACAGCTAAAAAATAAAAAAAGAAATCAATTGAATCACTTAAAATCTGTTCATCTTTATTATCAAAGTCACTACATTTCATCCTTTAATTGTTCTAAAACTCTCTGCAAAACACTCTTGCTTTTTAACTTTTTACTCTTTAAGTACATTTACTTTATTAGTTTTTACTTTAATTTAATAAATTTCATTTTAATTTGTTTATTTATCAGGGACAATGCACATAATCCACTTTTATTCTCTGGCTTTTAATACCGGGTGTGTTGTGTGGTCATCTGTGTCTTTTATTTATTTATTTTTTTTATGTATTTATTGTTTTTATCTATTTAATTGTTTTCGTACTGCTTTTATGTATTGATTTTATTATGATTATTTTATTTATTGATTTTTATGTTGTGCAAATGTTTTGCATTGCATTTTCCAAAGTGAAGCACTTTGGAAACTGTTTTTTTTTAATAAAATGTGCAATACAAATAAAGTTGGATTGGATAAAATCATTGATCATTATTGTTTGTGTCAGGTTATAGCTAAATTTCCAATTTCCACCTTTTTCCACCATTTTTAAACAGGTACTTTATCACATGAAGTAAAAGTATTAAGTTTTACTTTTACTTGAGTAATCTTTTGCCCCGGTATCTGTACTTTTACTTAAGTAACAACAACAACACTACTACAGTACATCATCCACCACTGTTTATGTCACTGTTTCTTCAAAATATTATTACACAATTAAAATGAAAAGACTAATACTAATAATATAGTTGTGTTGGTTGTAAACTTGTTTGTTTACTTGCTCAGTCAGAATCATACACTTTGATTGACAGATGGATTAACCAATCAGAGAGGGGCATGTTCCGTTCATGTCAAAACACACACGTGAAAAAAGAAACAAAAACAAACAAAAAGAGCGCTGAATGTGCAGAATCAACAATCGAAGCATATAAAGAAATTATATTTTTTGTTTTGAATGTTGTGAGAATTTTCTAGAGGAGATCTTCCACATTTGAGCCACGTGATACAAATGAGCAGCTGTGATTGGACCGAGTCAAGGTTGGACAGATGATTTTCACGCTCGTATGATTTCAGATTTCAAACCCTTCTGGACTTGGACAGAATGTAGGAAAGGACTCGCTGCTCAGGCAAAGTAAAATGCAAAGTCTGTAAAAACAACTTCAACAAAACAAGTAAATTTTTAAAAACTGAAAATGCAATTTGAGCAAGAACTATAACATCACCAAGAATGCATATAATCTTTTAGAAACACTTCCCAAACAACCTAAAGGACGTGCAGTTTTCATCTGGCCTTTACGAGTTTAATGATAAATGGGTCATTATACAGCCTGCATTTATAAAGAAGTACAGGTTGAAAAGATGCTTTCATTACACCCTTTGTGCCACTTTGATTCATCGAAAATATTAACACCGCAAACACAAAGTTAAAAAAAAAAACGCAATCAAAGAAACAAAAGCGAAATACCTTGAGCATTTAGTTTCACAAGTTCTCATTTTATATTTCCTATATTACACAAAATTGACTTTTCAGACTTTTTTATGTGTTATAAAGTTATTATTTCCTGAAAAACAGACCTGGAGTTGTGTTGTCGTTTGTTTTATTCACACATGTTTAAGTAATGCTTTATTATTTGCTCTGTACCACCTTGTGATGTCATGTAGCTACAGTTTTCAAGTTAAAGGGACAGTTCAGAAGTTTGGACATAGGACCTCATTTCCTAGTTATCCTGAGACTAAAAACAGTCTTACCCACTCCACAAAACACCCGAAGAAAATCTATTATTGCTCCAGACTGTCGATGTAAATGTCTGTGTTGATAGAATAATATTTGAAATAAAACTAACCTTGCATCGCATGAATCGTCGCATGTTGAGGGACTATTTTCTCATATATCAGTCCGCCGCTGCTCAGCTTTCTATCAGGAAGTACGACTCACTGCTGCTGCTCAGACATAAATCCTTCAAATGCAAGGTTGGTTTTACTTCTTAAATTATTCTATCGACACAGACATTCACATGGACAGTCTGGTGTAATAATAGATTTGTTTTGGGTGTTTTGTGGAGTGGGTAAGACTGTTTTTAGTGGCAGGATAACTATGGCCATTGACATGCACTAGTCTAGCACCAGCGACCTCTGCAAATACAAGGACTGGATGGAATATTTTAAAAAGTGTCTCCAACACTCTGACTCACTAGGAAATGAGGCCCTAGGTCCAAAATTTCAAACTCTCCCTTTAACAGCTCCTTTTAGTTCAGTAGAGATCAGCAACTCCAATGCTGAAATTATCCAAATGATTCTAGTGAAGGTGTATAGAGTTTAAAAGCACAACGAGCCCTTCCTGTATCACCACACGACATCACAAGGTGGCACAAAGTTTTCCATCTGAGAGAAGAACTCAATAAAATATGCACGGTTTGTGTGTTAAACATGTGTGAATGAAACAAAAAACAACTCCAGGTTTGTTTGTGATGAGGAAAAAACATACCGTATTTTCTGGACTAATGAGCGCACATGAATATACGCCGCATCAACAAAATTTTAACAAAATTTTATATGTCGCAGGTGTCCATGTCTTCAAGAGCGTTTTCGAGTTCGGGCCGTCTGCTTTTATCGCCTCTAAAAGTTTTTGTCGTCTTTTTGCGTTGAGTCGGTTCGTCACGCTGCCGTCGCCAAAATCTCACCATCGACTCATTGATGCCGAGTTCACGTGCAGCAGCTCTGGTTTCCTTCTTCCACAGACACATCAATCGCCGTTAACTTAAAAGCTGCATCATCTGCATTTCTTTGTGTGTTTTCCATGAGGAGGGTGTGTGTATGAAGCAGCAAAATAACTGTTCAAACCTTCCGCTGCGCATCACCTCCGTCTCTGCTTGTGCTCTACTGCGCATGTCTCCTGCAGAAAGAGTCTCTGGTCTGTCTGTATCATGTCAGTGTCTTGTAGGATTTCAGCAGATTTCAGACTCTCTCGTGGGCGGGTTTAATCAGGTTTGAGTGGATGTCCGGCTACTGAAGTTTGAGACATTTCTTCTCGTCATTCACGCACACGGGTAAGACGTATCCCCCACACTAATGTTCATTTAACATCATAACTTATTTTATCACACTCCGATAAACTATTTGAGTGCGCTGACGATATCGCGAGCTCGTGTAGCAGCTTCATGTGAACCCTAGATCCATAGACCGTATATATGAATCGACAATGTGCCAAACAAAGAATCTGTCCATATATTCGCCGCATCGTTTTATTCGCCGCAGGGTTCAAAATGTGAGAAAAAAGTAGCCGCTTATAGTCCAGAATTTACGGTAATAACAAACCAGAGAACAGTGTAATATGGGCCCTTTAAAGCTGCACTGTGTAACTTTTCTGGGTCTGTCAAATGCTTTTCCCAATGGGGATGTTATTTCTTTGTCTTGAATGTTTCACAGTATGGTATTAAACCTTTCTATCTTCAATGTAGACCAAGTTACAGGCCAGATCTGTGGAGAGGCGACCCCGCTCACAGTCAGAATGGGATTTTTCTAAGCATTTTTGCGCTATAAACCCATCTGTAATTAAATACATGTAAAGTAGAGCTGTTTAATGTCACACTGTACGAGGTAGAGTGTTGGCACATCCATAGAAACGAGCAGGTGACGGACCCCCAGCCGAAAAGTTACACAGTGCGGCTTTAAAATAACCTGTTGACAAAGTTACTTCAAGTTTGTGTATGGACGTAACTTTCCAGCTCCCTCCGTGGCAGCCCTCGGATACTAAAAGAGATTGCGCTCTCGTGTAGGTACATTTAATTTAGTAGAAAGGAAATAAAACGTTAACAGTCCAACAGTAAAAAGCAAGAGGAGGATGTGAGGCTCGGGGAAACACAGGGGAGGGAGGAGAGGTGGTCCGGCTGAATTAACTTTCAGGACACTCTTGACACCCAGGAGCCAATCAGATTTTCATTAACTGGCAGTGGGACAGGCAAAGCTGGCACGAGCTAATTAACCTCTGGAAGTGTCAGTGCCAAAGAATCACAGAGGAGAGGTCCAGGGATGCCAGTTCGGAGACGCGGGGAAGGGAGGGGCGGGTTGGCGAGCGGCGTACCCAGGCAGAGGGCTCCGGGTTGGGGCAGGAGTTGGCGTGCGCAGGGGCCTGGTGATTAGCCGAACATGTGAATATGGAGATAAAGGAGAAGAGCGACGAGGAAGAGAGAGGAGGACTTGTGTCGTGTCGGTTCTCGGGAAAAAGTCTAGCGTGTGGTGGGTGTTTTGTTTGTGGTGTGGAGTTCTGCACGTTCATATGTTCCTGCATAATTACACAGTATAGAAAATAGCTTTACAGAGCTATAAGAAGAATACTATTGTGCGAGAGATATGCTAAAAATGTAAGTGCAGGAGCATGCATTTACACTTACTTTTTATTCTTCTACAAGTTCACTGGAGCCAAGCGGAATTTTTTTTCAGTATCTACATATTTTATTATATTATGTTAGTCTATTGATTATTTCAGGGACAATCTTGTTAAGTTGAAAAGTTTATACACACTTTTTCATGTACCGTATTTTTCAGACTATAACTCGCACTTTTTTTCATGGTTTGGGTGGTCGTGTGACTTACACTCCGGTGCGACTTATATATAAAAATGTTCACACTGACAGCCACGAGAGGCTTTATTTAGTCTTGTGTGTCAGTATCTGCTGCTCCTATTACTCCTGTACCACTGTCACTTCACGCTCTACTGCGCATGTCTCCTGTAGAAAGAGCCTCTGTCCTGGTGCAGGTGAAAGTTTGGAGTGAGCGA
The DNA here is from genome assembly GCF_026225935.1 of Boleophthalmus pectinirostris. NCBI lineage: Eukaryota > Metazoa > Chordata > Actinopteri > Gobiiformes > Gobiidae > Boleophthalmus > Boleophthalmus pectinirostris. Next base: position 36,559,380 of record NW_026571190.1, read on the forward strand.
GAGACTTGTGAGGGACTGGGGGAAAGCGGGAATGGAGAACACAGCCTCACGGCGACTGGGTTAGTGCGCCATGCAATTTTCTTGGAAGTCACTGGATGAATCGACAAAGCCTGAACTTCAGTGACACCAAAACCATCCTGTCGGGATTCAGAAAGGCCGAAATAACTCTAAGTGGAACTGATGCTGAGTCTGATGACAGCGACACAGAAGAGGAAGCGGCGCTCTGTTTACATCATGGATCTATAGTTTATACCTGGAGGTCGCGCAGAAGTGACACCGAGGATGAAGAATTCAGTGGATTTAGAGATTTGGAGTGAGATTGTGAGTTTGGTAAACTTATGTTCTGTTGTTTATGCTATAATTATCTGAAGAACTCTTAATATGTTACGTTAACGCTTATTCAGTCTGTTGCTCTCAGTTCTGTTGTTATTACTTTAACTTGCCTTTCAAGATGAAACATTTTGTTATTGATAATTTACACAAAACTTTCAAATTGAAAATAAATATAGGCTACAAATATGTACCTCATTTTTGCACAGTTTTGCGATATATAAAACATAAAATTAATATAATATATACTTTGAACATGAACTAAGGCATAGAAAAACATAAAAGTATCCAAAATAAACTATATATCCAGCTGTTCTACAATCTCTATATTTAAAAAAATAAATAAATAAATATACTTGGGTTATATAAAAAATATCCCAAAATAAAACTGTCTTGAAAAAATCATGTGTTTTTACATATATTTAATATTGATTGTGCTTTTAATCAAGAGTGATGGATGAATTTAACTAATTGTTTATGGACCAAATCTACACTGCACTGGAAAAATGTTACGCTTTATTTTGGAATTGTACTTTTTACACGTGTTTATTGTAAATAATGTGGATGAATGAAATGTGAAATGTGCAAAACAAATGAACCTACAGGTACGAATGAAGCAACCCAACCTAACCTAATGTTTTTTATATCATTTCTACTCAATTATATGAGTTTGGAGACCGTTTGACACACAAATCAAAATCATTTAACTGCACGGCCTTACTTAATCTTAAACTTCTTTATACAGTCTGATTTTTACTGAAAGCATCAAAACTCTCAACGACACCTGAGGAATGAAGCAAACAAAAATGAACCCAAGATTTTATTGTCTCATTACTGTAAGAAATAAACTTTGTTTCTTGTGCTGCTGGTTGTGATGTTTTGAGTAATTGTTTTTTGGTAGCACTCACAATTCCTCAGAAATAGATTCTCAGAAAACTTAAATTACCATTTCAGGGAAAAAAAAATAAATTTCAACAATAACATCTGAATACAATGATGATTGTTTTTTTCTTATATAAATATATTATAATTATATATGAATTATTAGTGTGGAGTGAATGAAAAATGCTCTGTAAAGCGTCTTGGAGTGTCCAGAAAAGAGATCTATAAAACTGAAGCATTATTATTATATTATTATTATTATTATTACTATTATTATTATTATTATTATTATTATTATTATTACTATTATTATTATTATTATTATTATTATTATTATTATTACTATTACTATTATTATTATTATTACTATTATTATATACTATTTTACTATTATTATTATTATTATATTACTATTATTATTATTATTATTATTATTATTATTACTATTACTATTATTATTATTATTATATTATTATTATTATTGTTGTTATTATTATTGTTATTATTATTATTATATTTGACACCAAACTCTTATTTTGTATTTATCATAACATTTATATTTTTGCTTTTTGTTATTATATTGTATTATTTATTATGTTGTGTGAGCTACTGTGTCCAAGTCATTTCTCTTGTGGATCAATAAAGTTTGTCAAAGTCTAAACCAGTTTTAGTGCCGAGCGTTCCCCGTCCTCTTATGGAATCTCGAGGCAGCAGCAGATATTTTTGCTTGGAAAAACTATGAAAGTGCATTGGACATTCTAGTGACGCACTGGTACATCCGTGTTATACTGTATGCTTGTATGTTTTGTTTTTATTCTGGAAATAAAAGTTGCCGTTGATTCATTTTTGACCCTCACACACTTCCAAACAGCACGTCAAAACAGGCCAACAGCTCGATCCGAAGCTGCTCTGAAACTCGGTGCTCAGTGCTGTCTCCCACACTGCAGCAGGTGAGTCTTACCGTGCAGGTCGGGCCGGTTGGAGGAGCTGGCCTCTGCGGGGGACGAGCTCTTGGAGCGCGAGTTAAAGGGTGATTGTCTGAAGCACTCGTCCAGAAAAGGACTGAAAACACACAAGACATGAGACATCAGACTGCTGCTGTATCTGCTGCTCTTCTCTCAAGCAGGGAAAGTTTATAAAAGGCAAAAAGTCGTTCTAACAGGCACTTAAAGGTCCTATATTACACTATATTGACACTTGTGAACTTTAAGCCATGTTATAAAACATACTGGAGTTGTGTTTTGTTTCATTCAGACTAGTGCTGTCAAAAATGTTATGTTATTAATGTTCATGTAAAACTATTTTAACAGCGTTCATTTTTTTTTAATCGCGAACTAGTTTTTTCGTAAGCTGTGGCGACGGCGAGTAACTTTACAAAAACTACAGGAAACGAAACAATTTGTACGAGGAAAACACGAAGTAAACTCCGCTCCAAAACACTTAAGTTTTACAGGTTCTCTCCCGGCTGTTCTCACTGCTCCGAGCTGTTATTATGTTGTTTTATGTGTTATTATTACCGTATTTTCCGGGCTATTAGACGCGCTTTTAAGCCTCCAATCCCATCAAAAACGCTTTTAAGCCTCCAATCCCATCAAAAACGACCCACAATCCAGAGCGCCCTGTACGCGAATCCACTCGGGCGTCCCAGTACGACTTCAGTAAACTACAAAGCCGCACCACCCGCAGAACACGCAAACACACACGGAGCAGACAGCGACCGCGCGGCGAAAAACACCCGCAGCCACACTCATCACTCCACGCCGACGAGGAACGGAACGGAGGAACGAATCGAAAAAGCGAGTGCACAAACAAAACCACTCACCCATCCAACTGTTGTGCTTCCTTTAGAGATGCGCGGATGGAGGTTACAGCCGCGGACTCCGCAGCTAAACCGCGGGTCGGGCGGATGACGTGACGAAAAATAATATTTTTATTAAATTCGTGCGGGTGGCGGTTTCACTACTCAAATAAAAAACTCTGAACTCGGAGCAAATGGGAGGGGACCCGAGCGGATGTCGGGCGGGTGCGGTTTTGAAAACTGGTTAAAAACTGTGGTTGCAAATGGATAGCGGGCGGATGATGAGTTTTGCGATGCGGTTGCGGATGAAAAAGTAGCCCATCCGCGCATCTCTAAAGTCCGGTGCGGTTTATTTGTGAAAAAAGTTCGTAAATAGACCATTCTACGACAGTGCGTCTTATTATACAGAGCGCCTAATAGTGCGGAAAATACGGTATTATTATTATTATATCGGTCAGGACTCATAACTGTCTCACTAGTTCATAGATATTTCTGCCGCTGGACTTATTTTCTCCGCTAAAGCTTTAGATCTGCTGTGCCACATGTAAACAAACAGCGACGACGTCAACAGGCCTTAGTACAGCAGCGTTGGGGCGAGAAACACGCTCACAAACACAGTTGCGATTAAAAAAACATTTCCGCAAAGCCTATCCACTTTTCTATGTTGATAAGAGTACTGAAATGATTATTCAAGAGATTCATATGTGATTAATTATGACATTCATGAGATTAATCACAATTAAATATTTTAATCAACTGACAGCACTAAGTCAGACGTTTGAGTAATCCTGCATAATTAGTCTTTCTACATCTCAAAAGCTCAAATTACCTCCTTGTGATGTCATGAAGCCGTAGTTTTCACGTTAACAGCTCCTTTTACATTTGGTTCAGAAGAGATTGGAAATTCAAGGGCCGAAATTATCCAAATGATTCTAGCGAAGGTGTGCGGAGTTTTCATTACGACATGAGTGTTTTCTGTTTGAGGGGAAGAACTCAGATTAAATACGAAGGATTTAAGTGTTAAACAAACAAAACACAGCTCCAGGTTCATGTTTGTGATGAGGAAACAACATTACAAACAAACTGTAGATCGGAAAAGAGTGTAACATAGACCCTATAATACATACTTTTAACATTTTGTTCAGTAGAGTTTGGAAATTACAGAGGTGAAATTATCCAAATGTTTCTAAAGAGAGTTTAAAAATAGCAGTGGAGAACGTCATGTATTACCACAGGACATTACAAGTTGGAACTAGGGGTGTAACAATATCCTAAGTCTCAAGTAGAGATGGGCATGATTAATCGATAATTGATCATTAAGAATTTCATCGATTACATTAATTTTAATCGACAAACCGAATGTATGTTGCTGTGTGTAGCGTGACCAAACAGGGTCTGTACATGTGTCTCTGCATCAGAAGGAGCGAGACACAAACATTCAGTCAGTCTGTAACGAACCGAAGCACAAATGTGTATTTAACGATGATTTGTACAAGAAATTCCACGCTTTCCGTTGCGTTCGGGACAAGTGGGAGGTCATGTGCACAGTGTATAAAACAGCACGTTTCGGTGTCCAGTGGGAAAAAGTTTTACCAGGTGAGAGTCGCGCAATGTCGATGACGAGTCCCCACCTCCCTCCCCCCGTACGGTGTCCTGGTTTTGACAAACGCAAATATGGTCACACTAACCTGTATTCACCTGAGTCATGTCTTTTAATCCAACAGAAGTTGAACCACATCAGCGACACAAGAGCTGTAGTTTTATCTTCGCTTAGTTTATGCAAATTAGCAATGAGGTTTTAAGTTTCGTTTCTGTGAGATTTGAACAAAACTGAATTAAACACATTATAATGTCAAACGGGCTGATGTGGCTCTAGAGTCGTTACGGTTTATTTGTCGTAAAGTTGAATTTATTTATTCAGATTAGTAGTGCAGATAGTAATAATAATGATGATCATTTTAATATAAAAACATTAATGATTAATCGATAATCGATTGTTAATTCTTCCGACGATCGATTAAGAAAATTTCATTGAATGCCCATCCCTAGTCTCAAGATACAATATTGTCACCGTATGAATCTCACGGTATGATATTTATTGAGATATTGTTGGAAAGCTTACGATATTTTGTTGAGGCTCACGATTAGGGATGTAACAATATCCAAATCTCTCTGTTTTCACGATCTCGCGGTACGATATTTATTGCAATATTTTGTGGAGGCGAACAAAACTGTGGACTTCTGCATCTTGGATCTTTCCTGTCAATTTTTTTCACTTTGAATTTTACACTCTGATTTTTGACTGTTGAATTTGAGGGCTTAAACATGTTTAAACACTTTGGAAAATTTCAGCAACTAAAATTCAGAATAAAAATAATTCAAACATGTTTTTTCCAGAATTAAAAAAATTCAAAGTGAGAAATTCAACGGCATTTAAAACTCAGAATCTGATGAAATAAATTATCTTCCATAGATTTATAGACCGAAAAACACGGTAATCCAAAGAACTAAGACTTAAAAGTGTTTAGAGCTATTATTTCTTCTTGTAGTCTGCACTGAAATGGCGCAAAGGATCATGGTCTATGTAGTTCTCTGTCTTTTTTGAGCTATTGCTGGACCATAACTCTTAATTTAAGCAAAGAAGACTTGTAATTTGATATATTGTGATGGTCCACGATATTATTGTGACAACTTTGACGATACGACATCACGATATTTCAGTTTTTGTTACATCCCTAGTTGGAACAGAGTGTTTTCAGTTTGAGGGAAGACTTCATCTGAACTGTTAATGTGATTTGTGACAGTTCGAACAATGCTTGTGACTCACCTGTTTTTCCCCACCATGTTTCCGTCTTTATGGTTGTTGGCCTTGCTGACTTTTTCTGAAACAAAAAAGCAACACAAGAAAAGCAAAAGTATTAATTTCTTTCATTTAATCAAACCAAACAAAGCCACAGTGACTTGAACTCCCCGATCCCGGCGCCGTTAATGCAGTGAAGTTCGGATCAAATTTCCCTACAGGAACTTAATCTCCTGTAAGCTTTGAGTAAACGGCCGTTAGCAGCTCGCTCCCTCCTCAGAGTTAAACATAATGCACATACATAAAAGCCCTATTATGTTCTTGTATGCCAGCCAACGGTGCCCGCGCGCTGTAGGTTGAGCTGTGCTAGAGAAGCGCAGGTCGGTGCCAGCGGGGTGCAACGGCCATCTGGAGTGGTGGGTGTCTCTCGCTGCGCCCGCCTCGCCCTGTGGGACAAAAGTTAGCCCCGTGGTGGAAAAAAATTTGGAGAAATAGAAATAATGGATTCCACCACGCAGATGGTACATGTGGGTTTTCGTGCAGCGATGCCCTGGTACCTATAGAGCGGAGCTGTTCAAAAGAAGTGAAGTTCAAAAGTGACAAAGTTTGAACGTTTTAGTATCAAGTCTATTTGTGTATCTCGCAGCTCAAAGGTCCCGCATTACGCAAAACGGATTCGTCAGCCGAGTTTTAATGCCGTTACCGCTTCAAAAACAGAGCTGGAGTTGAGTTTTGTTTCACTCACACAACAACAGCACAACTAGATAAAATGTGCAAAACTGTGTATACTGAGAATATATCCAGAAGGTTTATTACAGACAAAAAAAACAAGCAAAATGACTGGATTTTTTTTGGATTTATTACATGCCAGAAGAGCCATCGCCCTGAACTGGAAAAATATTGAAGCCCCCTCAACAAAACAGTGGATTAAGGAACTTTCAGAATGTATCGGCCTTGGAAGATTGACATTTATCGCAAAGGGAAAATGAAAATAATCTGTGAAATTATGGGAACCTTATTTGAATATCATATCCAAAATAATAGAAATGATGTGTATGTATAATAATATTTTTGTTGTTATTGTTATTGTTCGGCATTGGTGGTAGTGATGATAACAATAATAATACTTAATTTTTATTTATTTTTATTATTGTTATTATTATTTATTTGTCATTTATTTATCAATTTTACTTTATTTTATTTTTAATTAATTAATTTATATTATTTATTATTTATCTATTTTTTTTTTTTTTTTCTCGACCCATTTTTATTCTTTAAAGTTCATATGGTCACTGAATATGAATCTTTGACTTACCTGCGACTGATAAATTGTATTGTGCAAGTATTGTTTAGTGAATATGTGAATGTGTATGTGTGTGTGTGAGTGTGTGAAGTGGCCTGTTATATATATATATATTTTTTTTTGTTCTATGTTGACCTGTGTTCATGTGCACCTTTTTTTTGTCTGAAAATTAAAAATATTGGAGAAAAAAAACAACAACACACAACTAGATTTTACTTTTAGTTCAGTAGTGATAGGAAATTCCACAGCTGAAATTATCAAAATGATTTTAGTGAAAGTGTACAGAGTTTAAAAACACAACGAAGCTCTTAAAGTATTACCACATGACATCACAAGGTGGAACAGAGTGTTTTTAGTTTGAGAGATGAGCCTAAACATGCAGGGTTTTGTGTGTTAAAAGTGTGTGAAAGAAACAAAACTCAACTCCAGGTCTGTTTGTGATTAGGGGTGTGCAAAAATATTGAAATATCGATATACCGTATAGTTTAATTTGATGATACAGTATCAATATCATGGGCTACTCTATCAATATATTGTCAAGAGCATTTTAAGGTATATTTTACAAAATTATTATGTGTAAGAGCTACAGTTGTGCTGACATTTTCACTGTTTTCAGTAAAAACTTTTCATCTTGCACAGACTTAATGGACTTAGTATCAAAGCCATGATTTGGGATAGAAACTGTGTAATGAGTGCAGTGTGCAATAATGGGAACTGTGCAATGAGTGGAGTGTGCAATATTTTTATTGTCTGGCCCCCTGTGACCCCAGCCCCTTGAGACAACAGATGGAACACGCTCTGTCCCAATCAAATAAATAAATAAATAATTAATTAAATGATTTAGCCTTTTGTTTTTCACTGAACTGTATCGAATCGATTTGAAATGTATCATATCGAATTGTATCGAATCGAAAGTGCACTGTATCGAAAAGTGTATCATATCGTTACCTGTGTATATATTGTATCAAATCTATTATTGTATCTTAAAGGTTGTATAGAGGATTTTTTTAAGGGAAGAGAAATACAGCGACAGTCCTTGTGCGCATTCAGAATTACTGTTGAAGTTTCCTGTCTAGAAGTAATTCAGCGACCAACGCGTCAGTTTTTAGACCCTTCGTCTGCTTCGGTCGTGCCATCGCTGGACGAGATCTCCAAGAATCACCTCAGTTTGGCTTTGCTCCTTTTCCCCTTCTCTTCGCCTTTCAGCAACCTCAAAAACTGACTTTCTTTTGCGGCGAACCGGTCGTGGATTCTCGTCCGCCGTCGCGACAAACTTTGTGCGAAATGCGAGGAAGCGACAGTTCGAAAAAGCCTCTAAGAACCACTGCGTAAACCACGTAATCCCCGCGCTCCGAGGAGTCAGTTATACTAGGGAGTTTGATTGACAACCTAACAGCCAATAGAAAATGAGGGAGCCTCGTTTTCTATTGGCTGATGTTTATCTGGCTTCACTACGTCCACAGTTGATAGATTTTCGTTCTTTTTTTTTTTGGTCATCATAATTACAAAGCTGCTGCAGCTCTGTAATGGTATTTTAATCTTTCACTGACAGTTTGAAACAAAAAAAACCTTTAATAACACCCAGCCCTATTTGTGATGCAGAAACAATATTATAACATAAATGAGAAATATAGCTACAGTATGACACTTTTCTACTTTTGTTTTTGTTATCTTTTTTTTTTTTTTTTTTGACTCTATTTTTGCATCAAGTTTATAGAGAAATTCAATTTCAGTGCCAGCTCAAACATTGTTATCTTAGCCATAGGTATAATATGCCCTACAATGGACACACCGCCAGACTACAGCTCAAATCTGATCATATTACACCAATCTCCATTATTGCAAAGAAAATGTACAGGTTATAAATCTAGAGCCCCTTTTCTCCATGGAGACGTTAATGCTTTGTCTGGAATGTTTCACAGTATGGCATTAAACCTTTTTTATTAAACCAAACCAGACCGAGTTAAAGGTCAGATCTGTGGAGAGAGCCAGAATACCTGTTTTTCCAAGGTGTTTTTAAGCTATAAAACCACCTGTAAATGAATAAATGTAAGTTAGAGCTGTTTAAAGTCACACTGTGGAACATTCTAAGCGGAGTAATGACGTATCCATAGAAACAACAAGCAGGTGACGGACCCCCAACCGAAGAAGTGACACAGTGCACCTTTGATTATAGGTTTGCCTTGAGCCAAAACAAGAATATCTGAAGAAAGAAAAAAAAAGCAAATTAAATAGTTATTTCCTGAGACTTTTTCATCAATATTTTAAAAGTTTCTTTGACATCAGACGTGGGATGAAAGTGCATTTCTGTATGACTGTACTCTGTAAGTCAAGCCGTCGAGGGTCAGTCAAAGCCAGTGGCCTACCATTTACAACAACGCAACGCACATAGTCATGGTCCCATTTGTGTGAAATTGAATGGGCCAAAGAGAAAGTGTATTTTTCAAGTAGAATAGTATCATTCTATAGCTCTGTGTAATGCCACGGCGGAGGTCAGTACTCACTAAGTGCTTTTAGTTAGAAAATAAACTGTCTCTTGTATGCCATTTTATGCAGTTAGTCATCGTATATATATGTGAATATTTCTATTTTCAGAAACGTAAGGGAGCGGTTCACTGACTTTGTTAATTGTATCTTCTCCATTTGACCCGTTTTTCAGTACGTGAGGCGCAGTGGGCGACCGCAGCACCCAGAGGAAACTCACAGGGCCCAGGGATTGAACCCAAAATCTTCTTGCAATGAGGTTTAGAGTTGTAATGTTCTTCAATTAGGGCTACGTGCTACTGGAAGAGGTATAATGTGTGATATGATGTCTTGCTTGTGAGTAAAAACGACAAAATATTTGATCAGAAGTGCCTTTCGTTTAGACGGTGACGGCGTTTTTGGGGCTTAAAAACGCAAAAATTTGAAACCACCCTCCAGAGCGGAAAAGTTGAATACGCTCCACTGTAGCGTTTCCGTCCACACTGCCCAAGACGCAAAACTCTGGTCAGATCTGCTCACGTTTACGTCACATAACTCACCCCCCAGCGTCACCGCCGAGCCGCCTGGCATGCATGCATACCCAATTGAATTCCACACACATTTTGCGTCACCGTATGCACGCAGATTTCCTCCCGAAAACGCTCGTCTAAACGCGGAATAAAAAGTGAAGATGCTTCTGTTCTGACCGTTGTCATATAAACGTAGTCTTAGATTGGAGATCACTGGGAATTCCAGGTGTCACAGTGGAGCGTCGTTGTGTCTTTATGCAAGGCACTTCACGTACATTGCCTAGTATAAAAGTGGTGTGTGCGAGAGTGATGTTGGTGGTCGGAGGGGCTGATGGCGCAGATTGGCAGAATGAATAACGCTCTGTAAAGCGTCTTTGTGACATGTCTATGAAAAACACTATATAAATTAAAACTTACTTTTACACACAATGATGCAAGTTATATATAAGAGTGTAATTATGATGATGAGGCATTATTACACTCTGCTTTTTCCATTAAATTTCTGATATTACGCAAAATTTAAGCCATGTTATAATGTTTTTACGTCATCAGAACCATGGATAATTAGTCTGTCTACAAGTAAGTCCGACCACCACCATCACTCACACACACCACATTCATACTAGGCAAATGTGGGTGAAGTGTCTTGCCTAAGGACACAATGACCCCTGTGGCTCTTGATTTTCCCAGTGGTCTCCCATCCCAAGTACTAACCAGGCCCGGCCCTGCTGAGCTTCTGAGATCTGACGGGATCAGGCTTTGACAAAGGAGGTATGGCCAAGCTCAAACTGCTCTCTTCCACCTTGTGATGTCATGGAGTGGTAGCTTTCACGTTAACAGCTACATTTTACCTTTAGTTCAGATCAGACATAGAGATCAGCATTTCCAGAGATGAAATTATCCAAATGATTCCAGTTTAAAAACACAGTGGAGCTCTTGCATTACTGTATGACCACATGATATCACAAGGTGGAAGAGAGAAGAACCCAGCCTAAATACGCCGGGTTCGTGCGTTAAACATGTGTGAATGAAACAAAACACAACTCCAGATACAGTATGTTTGCGATGAGGAAATACGGGCCCTTTAACCTTTAAGTACACGCCGAGTATTTGAGCCGTGTCAGAAGAAACCGTGCGCGAAAAGCTCGAGAATGGATCCATATGTGCGCTGTATGTTTTAAGGCGGCTCGACGAAATGAATTTCAAAGCGCCGGCCATCTCAGTGTGTAGAGCGACCTTCCCACTGATGTGTCTCCGAGGTCTTACTGCTCTGGGTAATTCATATTGATTGCTCATTGTGTGACAGCAGCAGCAGCAGCAGCAGCAGCTCACTCTCCTCTGTACTGCCCCCTCCTGACCGCGCCACAGCTCGCCGGGGCGGGCGGGTGGGTGGGTGGATTGGTTCGCCGGGGGTGAGATTCGGGGTCCCGTCTACCCCCGCCTCCCTGGGTGGGCACTTCCTAAACTGTCTTTCTTCGTGCCCCCTCTGTCTCTCTCTCTGTCTCTCTCTCTACCCCCTCCCCTTCTCTCGCCGATGCCCCGTTCCGATACCCCTCCCGATCCGCCCTAAACGCTCTGTCACACGGATCGCCAAGGACAGAGGTCTCTTTCCGCGTTGCCATGGCGATGCGGCACGGGAAGAAAATGTAAAGGAGAGAGAGAGAAAGAGGAAAGGAGATGAGGGAGAGAGAGAAAGACAGACAGAGAAAAAGAGAGACTAGAGAGAGAGAAAGAGAGAGCCAGGAGAGAGGAAGGAAGGACAGAGGAGAGAGAGAAAGACTAGGGAAAAAAAGAAAGAGAGGGGGAAAGGGAGAGAGGATGACAAAGAGAAAGAGAGGAGAAAGACAGAGTAAGAGAGAGACTAGAGAGAGAGAGAGGACGGAAGGAAGGAAAGAAGGAAGGAAGAGAGGAAGACAGACAGAGGAGAGAGAGAAAGAGAGAGAGACTAGAGAGATAAAGAAAGAGAGGGAGGAAGGGAGAGAGGAGGGCAAAGAGAGAAAAAGAGAAGAGAGAGGCAGAGACGAGAGAGAAAGTAAGAGAGAGCGGAGGGCGAGACAGAGAGACAAAGAAAGAGCGGAGGAAGGGAGAGGAGAGAGAAAGACAAAGAGGGAGAGAAACTAGAGAGAGAAAGGGAAGGATAAGAGACAAGAGAGCAAGAGCGAGAAAGAAAGAGAGAGGGACTAGAGAGAAAGAGAGATGAGATGGAGAGATAAACATAGAGGGAGGGAGAAAGAGAGAAAAGAAAGAGACATACGGAAGGAGAGAGATAAAGGGAAAGAGAGAAATGGAGAAAGAGAGAGAGAGACGAGAATGCACACACACGAGAGAAAGAGAGAAAGAGGAGAAGGCGTTTGTGCAGCCAAGTGTGCTCGAGTCGGCATGTCTGAGGAGAGGGGGAGAGGGAGGAGGACGGAGAGAGGGATGGAGAGAGGGAGAGGGGGGCAGTGGGGCAGACACTCCTCCCCAGGGGGCCTCTCTCTCTCGCCTGCGTAAAGGTGTGCGTGGGGAGAAAAATGTCCGTCAGCGTGTGAATTTGTGACTACATGCGAGAACAGGAGGAGGAGCAGGTGCGGAGACGGTCAGAGCAGTTGTAAGCGTCGCTGCTGTTTCGTCAGTCTGTAATTTCATTTTTCTTTTCTTTTTTTTTTTCCCTTTTGCTCTTTGTTATTATAACGCCATGTGTGAGCCGTATAAACTGTATATTGTACGTTAATGGACATAGGCAAACAGGAAGCGAGCATGGGCGCGCTTCCGGCTCCATCCAGGGCTCCTACAGGTTTCTTCAAGTAAAAAAAAAAAAAAAACTTAAAGGGACAGTCTTTTGGACATACTGCCTCGTTTAGGGATGTAACAATCGTCAAAGTTCTCACAATAATGTCGTGGACCATCACAATATATCGAATTACAAGTCTTAAATTGCTTAAATTAAGAGTTATGGTGCAGCAGTAGCTAAAAAAGACAGTGAACTACATAGACCATGATCCTTTGCTCCATTCCAGTGCAGACTACAAGAAGAAATAACAGTTCTAAGCACTTTTAAGTCTTAGTTCTTTGGATTAAGTCTTGTTAAGGCATTGTTTGCCTCGCCTCCACAAAATATCGCAATAAATATCGTACCGTGAGATGTACATCGTGAAAATATCAAACAGAGAGATTTGGATATTGTTACATCCCTAATCGTGAGCCTCCCCACCGTATCGTGAGCTTTCCCACGATAATGCAATAAATACTGTACCGTGAGGTTCATACCGTGATGATATTGTATCGTGAGACTTGGGTATCGTTACACCTCTAGCCTCATTTCCTCGTGAGCCAGAGTGTTAGAGACGTGTGGAGATACTTTTTATAAATATTCCATCCAGTTCTTGTAATTGCAGAGGTCGCTGGTGCTAGACTAGTGCATGTCAAAGGTCACAGTCTTACCCATTCCACAAAACACCCAAAGAAAATCTATTATTGCTCCAGACTGTTCATGTAAATGTCTGTGTTGATAGAATAATGTTTGAAATAAAACTAACCTTGCATCGCATGAATCGTCGCATGTTGAGGGACTATTTTCTCGTATATCAGTCCGCCGCTGCTGAGATTTCTATCAGGAAGTACGACTCACTGCTGCTGCTCAGACATAAATCCTTCAAATGCAAGGTTGGTTTTACTTTTAAAATTATTCTATCATTCACATCGACAGTCTGGTGTATTATATTATTATTGTTGTTATTGGTATTTATTTGTGCAGCACTTTGGAAACTGTTTGTTATATAAATAAAGTGGTTTGGACTGGATTGAAATTCGCTCCTTTAACTGCAGACCTCAATGAACTTCATTTGACTAGAGCTGAACGCTATGGGTGATCTTCCCTCCCGTAGTCCACTTTTTTTATAGTCTATGGTGTGAGCTGCTGGATCCAAGTAATTTCCCTTGTGTATCAATAACGTTTGTCAAAGTTTTGCAAAAAAAAAAAAATCCCATTCATTTTAGCTCAATTGATTGATTAATTAGTTTTGAGCATATCTGGACTTACTGCCCCTGTTTTTTGGGATCGGGCCTGACTTTTGGCTTAATTGTGTGTTCGTGTAGTAAACATGGGGTAACGAAAACTGATTAATACCTCACGACCAGCTCCTGATCAATCGTAGGTCGCGAGAATATCAAACCTGTCTGAAATCGTCGCCTCTCGTGAGGATTTCACACCGAACATCGGATCGCACAGTGAACATGAATCGTGAGCTGTGAACTTTGTGATTTTGTCGTACGTTTTGAGCCGGGGCTGAGTGAAACGATCGCAGTGTATGTCCGGCACAAACTGAAGACGGCCTTGCTGCTTTCTCTATGGAGATGTTATTGCTTTGTCTGGAATGTTTCACAGTATGGCATTAAACCTTTCTATCTTCAAGGAGATTAAACCAGAAGTTAGAGGTCAGATCTGTGGAGAGGCGACCCCACTAACAGCCAGAATGTTGTTTTTCTAGGCATTTTTGAGCTATAAACCCACCTGTAATTGAATAAAAGTAAAGTAGATTTGTTTAATGTCACACTGTGGAACATTGCAGGCAGCTTTAAGTACGACTACACATTTCTGAAGTATGCAACCTGAAATCAGATAAAGCTGATAGATAAAATAGGTCCAGAGTTTGCATCAGAAGCCGGTCTCTTTAAAACGACACTCTTGTTTCTCAGGAGAGACTTGCCTCAAAGCGAGTCTTAATCTGGCAACACAAACAGCTGCTTCCTTCAATGTCACATTCACGGGCAGAGCAGGTAAAAGGTAAAAGGATGTCATCACGCAAGATCCATCCTTCACTTAGGTCAGGTTTGGAGTAAAAACAACAAAAACAAAGAAAGGTTACGGTACTAAAACTTCTCCATTTTGATAGTAAGAAACAGACTTGAACAATGATAAACAAAACACTTTCTTTAGACAACAGAATGTGATTTTCAACATTAATTCATAGTACTGTCTTAAGAAAACTACTACATATACAACTCTGTGCTTTCTGATTTCTTCTGTTGAGCTTTAAAAAAAATGAAAAAACTAAAATTCCTAAATACTAATAGCATGTGGTCATACAGTTTGTCAAAGCCTGATCCTGTCAGAACTCAGAACCTAAACAAGGCCAGTTGGTTAGTACTCGAATGGGAGACCACTGGGGAAATCAGGTCGTAAAAAAAAATAAAAAAAAAATCGTTGTATCCTTAGGCAAGGCACTTCACCTACATTGCCCAGTATGAAAGTGGGAAGTGGTGTGTGTGTGTGTGTGTGAGTGATGGTGGTCGGAGGGACTGATGGGACAGACTGGGCAATAGTAGTTTACCACCACCAAATGTGGAGTGAATGAAAAATGCTCTGTAAAAAGCGTCTTTGTGTGTCCAGAAAAGCGCTATATAGAACTGATCTGTTATTAGGGGTGTAACTTTTTTATTTTATTTTATTTTTTATTTTATTGTATATTTTATTTATATATTTTTATTTTATTTATTTAATTTTATTTTTTATTATTTAATTTTTATTTTTTATTATTTTATTTATTTTTTTATTATTTAATTTTTATTTATTTATTTATTTATTGAGACAGGGACAGTGCACAATATACATTAACCTTAACAGGAGAGATGCATTGTTCCAGGTTGTAGCACCAGTGCTAATTTCCACCTCTAGTCCCTGGGCAGGTTCTTTGATTGATTGTATTTAATTGACCTTAGCTATCAACTGTTCTTCCTGGAGACCTGTGGCATGTTTTGGGTTTGGGTTTTGGGTACATGTATTCACGCCGAACCGCTTCAGTAAGGGACGTTCAGTTTGGTGCGAGTGAATTCGTTTAATTTGTGTGTTTTACATTCCACCACTACATGTGCAGGTACACGAAAGACTCGGCTCTTCAATATTCACGAAGGAACTTGTCCGTGATTGAGGCAGTGTTTCCCACAGTGCAGTGCTTTATAGTTACGGCTGCCGCTTTGACAACAATTGCCCACCATCTTAACTTCGTCCCTCCGAACCTCGTGAATCCTCACAAAACTACGGTCGTCGCGACACGGTCCTCACTCTCGCCTTTCGCCTGTTATTTTCAACCGCTGGGGACATTGTAACTGCAGCAGATCCGCACTTACTGCAAACAATGTGGACAATTTAGGGTTTTTTTGGCCAGATATATGAAGACTGAGTAAAACTTCATGCTGGAACTGTTAGTGCTGCACTTTATTTTTTGAAAAGTTTTGTTTACTGTTTAATAATATTTCATATATTTGTTGCTTATTTGAGAATATTTTATTTAACGTATTAGGGTCTGGTCAAGCAGTAACTGAGGGAAACAGGGGCAGATTTTTTACATTCAAATGTCTCTTATTCAGAAACTAGAGGGACTATTGAAATAAGTAAAGTATCAGAATGTAGGAAAGAGTTACACTCCAACAGGGTAAAGTTAAACCTGTGATATTCTTTCAAGTTGTTGACAAAAAATTTAAAAAACTCATGTCGGTAACGGAGGGAATGAAATATGCAGCACTTTTTGGGCAATAAATACAAACAGTGATAACTCTTGGTTCTCACTTACATATCCTTAACAAACTGGTTTGAATATTTGCTTCATATAGTTTTCTACCATATGGTACAAGATTAGATTGAAAAACCTCTTACTTTTTGACTAATGAGATTTTTTATTAAGAAAGGTCATGGTAACGGAGGGAAAATTGTGCAAGCAAGTAGAAGGTGCATGATTTTGCATAATTTGTCAACTTTTTCTTCTGAATACTTTAATATTACTTCAAAATGAAAGGAAACTATTTCTATAAAATATGTCAGTCCTTCCAAGCAAATTTTTATCATTTTAAATACATTTTTTTTGAAAAATCATGTACCTTCATCAACAGTTCAAAGATTGAATAACACAAGATATGATGAAATACATCCATTTATTTACATGATTTGCAGGTCTTAAAAAAGGTCTAAATAATTTTGTTCCATGTTTCATACATGGTCTGTTTAAAACGTATGTAACTTTAGAACCAAAAATGGAACAGAAAAAAGGTCAACAGTTTCATAAACTAGAGTACATATGTATCTGTTCAATACATTTTTATATCAGATGCATTAACTCGAATTTTTGGCCTTGTTGTTTACTTCTGCTTGACCGGATCCATAAGCATTACCAAGCAGCACTTTGCCTTTATTTTATTTTCCTATTTGTGTAATGGTAAAACAAATTGTTGCTTTAATAAACGCACAAATGGTTTTACATTTTGTTCTCATACTGTACCGAAAATTAACCGAACCGTGACGTCAAAACCGAAGTACGAACCAAACTGTGATTTTTGTGTACCGTTACACCCCTGTCCATGATTATAAATACTAAAAACGGGTTGACTAAGACTTTTAGCGTTTATTTGAATGGGGACAGTGCACATGGACGTTTACGTAAGCCTCCAGCTGTCGTCCCTGTTGACGGATCAAATCAGAAAATGACGAAAGGAAATCAGCCCTAATTGGTACAGGTAAAATAAGCAATAGTGTAAAAATAAATATGACAGACATGCTTATAATTTGACAAGACTTCCTGTCCTGTGTAAGTGTAAAGTGAAGGCGGAAGTCAGTGAGGAACAGAGAGTGGAGTGGAGACAACTATATTTTTGCATTAGTGGGCCTGGTGAGAGTGAGAGTGCGGCCCCAAAGTAAAAGTGAACACTCTGCACATCTAAAATAGGAAAAATAAGTTTAGTACTCCGCGAACTATGACACAATGACAATGTTCCAACTTTTCCTGTGGGAGTCTGCAGCTGTGGAGCAGGCAGATCCACCGAGGAGAGCGTCATGACAGTTTTACTCAAGATTTACTCAACTAATTCCTTTGAGTTTTAGTCTAGTTTAAAGCGCTAATATTACTTTTGTGTTTTGTTTCATTCACACATGTTTAACACACAAACCCTGCATGCATATTTAGCTTTACTTCTTCTCTTAAACATAAAACATTCCCTACACTGTCTCTAGAATCATTTGGATAATCTGGATTTTTTGGGTATCTACCAAACAAAATGTAAAAGGTAGCTGTAAACTTGAAAATTACCACGACATCAAGAGGTGGATCAGAGCATTTTGGGTTTTGGAGATGTAAACATAGTGATAATAAAGGTTTACTCAAGCCTGTGTGAATGAAACAAAACACAAATTCAGGTCTGTTTTTGTTTGAGTAATATTTTAACAACAATTTTGCATAATAGACTTTTAAGTTTCGTTTAGTTTGGGGCTCGGGGATTGAAAAATGGATCTAGTCTCCACTCGTTTATTTCATGAATTTATTCATTTTCATTACCGTATTTTTCGGACTACAAGGCGCACTTAAAATCCTTTACTTTTCTCAAAAATCAACAGTGCTCCTTGTAATCTGGTGCGCCATATGAAGTCATTCTGGTCGTGCTTTCTGACCTCGAAATTTTGATTTTATGTGGTACACGGCGCTCAAAAATCTGTCAAAATGTTTTAGTACGACTTTGGTAAACTACGAAGCCGCACCTCTTGATAGATTGTCGGAGTATTACGGCTACTGTAGTCAGGAGCCTCGCGGAGTAACAGCCAGCAAGCAGTTTTTTTCAATGCTTATAGTTTATGCAAATGAGCCATGTGGTTTTAAGTTTCGTTTCTGCAAAATGTAAACAAATGTGCGCAAAACTGCATTGAACACATTATTACTCAATGTATATTTGAGTTGTCCTCGTAGGAAATAAAAAAAAACAACAAAAATTTAAATTATCCACCCACATTCACATTCATAATCCACATTCACCAAGAATTACGCCACAATCTGCCAATGGATCGTGAACGCCTGGACTAAAGGTTCAGTCTCAAGTGTCGTCCGTTTGTTTCGTTTAATGCTTCTTATAATCCTGTGCTCCTTATGTATGAAAATAGACGAGAGAATTCGACATTATTGATACTGCACTTTATAATCCAGTGCACTTTATAGTTCAAAAAATACGGTACTTTGTGGTGAGGTTTAACTTTCAGGAAAACATCAGTATAAAAATGCACGGAATTGTAATTCTCAGAACCAACAGCACTGGTGACAGTTCTGAGAATGGCTCACAATAAGCAGCCAAAACATGTCAAGGTAAATACACCTCACTTATACGTCTGAGTCTGATTAAAGGAAAATAAGAGGCTGAGTGATACCTGACAGTTTGAACAGGAGCTCGGACGCCATTTTGACCGATATGTCCTGGGAGAAGAGGTCCTTTTGGGGGCGGGCCAGCGTCTTGGGGAGGTTGCTCATTGGCTCGTTGGTCTTGTCGCTCGCCCCCAAAGCGGTGAAGGGCAGCAGGTGGGGCGCGGGAGGGGTCAGCTCTGTGGGCGGCGGGTCCACCTCCATGGGCTCCGCCTTCACCGCCACCTTCTGGTACTGGGAGTCTTTGTTGTTTTCTGCAACACACAAGAAAAAAAAACAGGCTGATTAGCATTGTAGACGGGACGTTTTTAGTAAAGGTCCAAGTTTAGCTAAACCCAGAGACACAATGACAGAAAATCAGATACTTATCTATAATAAAACTAGTATCGACACTAAAAGTCACATTCACAGGACAGAAACGAACCTTCCCTGAATCCTAGTATTTACTGTTGTAGTCCAAACCGCACTAATCGAGACCAAGACCAGTCCGAGACCACAGGATCCCGAGACCAGGCAAGACCAAGACCTCAGACGGTCAAGACCAGGACAAGACCAAGACTTTTAAAGACTGAGACAAGACCAAAACCACAGCCCATAAATAATCAAATCAAAGACTACCTTTGAAAGTTTCAACATTTATTTGCATTTTACAGTTATTTTGGCTCATATATATCATTGTTTTTATAGATCTATCTTTTATCACTCGTCGAGTTTCAGACCCCGAGACTGAGACAAGACCGAGCCCAAGCGCCTTCAAGTCCGAGACCAGAACAAGACTGTAAAAAGACTGGTCTCGACTGGTCTGGAATACTAGCCAGGCTGGCCCCACCTAGTGTCTCCGCTCAATTTCGTTTCTCTCCAGCGACTAGGTCAAGAATCAAAATACACTAGACCACACATGTCAAACTCATATTTGGCCCATGAAATAATTATATTTGGCCCGCAAGATCATATCAAATATGTATTAGAGCTGCCCGCCGCCTACAGATAGACTATAGAGACATTATTTAAAATATTGTTATTATTTTATATTCTGCTTGTTCTGGATTCAATGTTTAAGCAAAACTATTATTAAACATTTATTTTAATAAGAAAAGGTTTAACCTGACATCTCGAAAGAAGAGAAAACATGCAGATGTCGTTGAAATTTTTCAGCAAATATTTAGTTTGACCCAAGACTTAATCCCAGTTTTTAATTTTGGTGAATTTTCTGTGAATTGGAGTTTGACACCCTTGTAAAAACCCCAGAAGTGCAAGTTCGGGCACCAGCCAATCAGCGAAGAGCCGTACATTCTGTGTTGGCAACGATTCCTGAGATCGAGATCGGTTATTTTTATTTTAACTTTATATACCAAAAAGTATTGAGCGCTATTGATCCTGTACAATTTGAGTTGTGCTCTGTTTTTGGCTCAATAAAAATGTTATGACTAAACATTCATATCTTCTTTGTGTTGTCAATTGTAGCTCATATTAACGCATGCTCTCATTTTTATTTTATTTTACTTTACTTTACATCACGACGCCGAAGCAAGTTCTTTAGTTTTTTGAGAATTCTGTTCAATGAAAATAGCAACAAAACTGATTCTAATATTGTAGTTGGATTTGCCCGATAGTCCTACCCCTTCTGTCAATTTGAAACCACACTAGAATGGTAATAGTTCATAGTTAGAATTCCAGCATTAGGCGCTGATTTCACTGACACAGGGTCTCGGACATGACTGTAGAAACGCACCACAGTGTTGTCTAAAGTGGTATAAAAACAAAGCATTACATTTCAAGCATACCCCACAGTGTCCTAATATGTAACCTCCGGTGTTAAAGGTCCTGGTAAAAGTTTGTTTAGCGGATTAAAAAACTCCTCTTTTGGAATAGTCTTTCACTGCAGCGCGTTGACCCGTGTCTATGGCCTCGCGCCCGTGGCAAAGGTTAGACTCCTCCTCAGCTCCAACTGATTTGTGTAAATAAAAGTTTTTTTGTTTGTTTTGTTTTTGGTCTGGTTTTATCGACACCAGACAAAAACAAAGTGATATCTCAAGCAAACATTTCATCCCATTATTAGGACGCATCGGATTTTAGAATTTCTACTGTATGACAAATTTGTTCTAGACACTGCGGTCTCCCCCTACGCTCTTAAATTATAATTGAAGGACCCATAACATGCCATTTTCTGATCTATTTTATGTTATTTCCTCATCAAAAACAGACCTGGAGTTGTGTTTTGTTTTGTTTCATTCACATGTTTAACACAAAAACTCTGCATATTGTGGTTAAGTTCTTCTATCAAACAGAAAACACTCTGTTCCACCTTGTGATGTCATGTAAAAATACAAGAAAACTACCACTACATGACATCAAAAAGTGGAAGAAACCATTTTGCATTTTGGAAATTAGTTAAGTTTATTTGTTTATTTATTAGGGACAATGCAAATAAAACATTGAGCTACACAAAGAGGTCATATGTTTGATCATTTCCACCTTCAGTCCCTGGACAGGTTGATGTCATAAATGTCGTGCATGCCAATTAATAAATGTATGTATGTTAATGCAGTCCTTCATCCATTCAAAACTAGTCCAATTCAATGGCTCCGTCCACACTAGTTTGTATCCGAGTCGTTTTTGTTGTGGATGCAGTGGTCGTCCACACTAATCCGATTGAAAACGACTCCAGAGACGGAACGATCTGGTGCCGCCAGCTCCCACGAATTCTTCTGAGTACAGATCTGATCCGGCGCTGTGTGGACGCCTGAAAACGCTGATATGCTGACGTAGGGCGAAGTAATTCACCGCCAAAATGCTAAGACTCTAGAACAGGGGTGTCAAACTCATCTTGGTCCGGGGGCCGAATCCAACCGACTTTGATCCCAAAGGGGCCGGATCATAAAACTCATGTCATATAAACCCCAAAAATAACAATAAGTTCAAATATTTGTGCAGAGAAACGCAAATGTATTACAGAAATCTTTTTTAATTGATGAACTCTTTCTTTTACAAAATATTATAATATTATGAACAACCTGAAACTTTAAGAAAAATGCAATTTCAACACAAAGTTTTAACATGAACTTGTATGTAAATAGGAATAAGTCAATTTTTCTTAGAAAATCCTGCACTCGGCTCCACTTTTCTCATGTTGGACATTTTTCTGATGAGGGTGTCACGGTCAACAGTCAAAACGATCGTCCTTTAAGAGCGTTTGGAAAGAGACAAGTCTTCATTTGTGCTGCTCTGGTGGGAGGGGCCACGTACAGAGACACTGGAGACGCTGCTGTGATAAACACCACAGAAAATTAACAATATTTTAATAAAAAATAGAATTAAAATATTTTTAGTAGAAAATCAGCCGAGGGCCAGATTAAAGGTCTTGGAGGGCCGGATCTGGCCCCTGGGCCTTATGTTTGACACCTGTGCTCTAGAATATATATCCATTCATATATACGGTCTATGTGTACGACCTGCAGACGAATAATCTCTGAAAAGTTTAACATGAACCATCTCCAATGCGATAGAAACACAGAACAGACTCTGACTGACAGACTTTGTTGTTATGAGCCGGGCACGACTACTGTACATGTTAATGAGTCACTTTACCGCAAAAGTCGACACATGCAGAGCGATATTTTTGGTTGTTTCTATGGAGATGTCAGTGCTTTGTCTGGAATGTTCCGCAGTGTGACATTAAAACAGCTTTACCTTACATTTATTCAACTATTAAGTGGTTTTATACTTGAAAAATACCTAGAAAAACAACATTCTGACTGTGAGCGGGGTCGCCTCTTCGCAGATCTGACCTGTAACTTCAGACAAATTCTGGTCTCCGTGAAGATAAAAAGGTCTAATGCCATATTGTGGAACATTTCAGACAAAGCGAGAACATTTCCATGGTGAATGCTCCACCAGAGAAGTGACACAAGGCACCTTTAACATCAAAATATGCTACATAACCTGAGTTTTTTTTTTTTTTTGCCAAGAAAATAAAAATAACTTAAATATTAAATCTATTAGTATTTTTTTTTAATATACAGAATTGTGGAATTAAACTACCATGTTGGTATTATGTATCAACATGTGTCAATATACTACTACTACTACTACTACTACTACTACCTAACACTACTTACTACTTACAGACGAATAATCTCTGAAAAGTTTAACATGAACCATCTCCAGCGCAACAGAAACACAGAACAGAGTCACCATCAGCAGAACACCCCTCTGTCACAGAAAGAACACTCACATTCCACTGAGTCGTGTCCTTTAGTTCGACAGAAGCTGAACCGCATCAGCGCACAATAGCGAGCTGTTTTTTGAGCGCTCACTTTATGCAAATTAGTCATGCGGTTTTAAGTTTTTGTTTCTGTAAAATGTAAACAAATGTGCTCAAAGCTGTGTGGGTAGGAAAGGCTTGCGAACACAGAAACAATGTGTCTGGATGCAAATCATTTCTGGTACGGTGATTTGTCTCAGTGTAAACTCAGTGTAGCCTATCCACACTATTTACATTTAAATGTAGGCGGACTAATAATAATGACTTATTTAAACATGTGTGAACGAAACAAAACACAACTCCAGGTCTGGTTTTGATGAGGTAATATTAAAACATGGCTAAAAGCTCACAAGAGTCAATTTTGCATAATATAAGATCTTCAATGTCCCTTTACTACACTTTTAAAACTGTGAAACTTAAATACTCGAAAGCTTAAAGGCATAAAAAAATATAAAATAAATAGAACCAAGTAAGTTCCTGGTGTGGACAGAACTATCAAAATACTGAGTGTGATTCAGAACTCGAGGGGAAACATTTTCCTATCCTTTTTTCATACAGTCTGCACTATGCCTATGCACTAGAGATCGACCAGTGTGCAGGCTCTTTTTCACAGACAAAATTTTAAAACTTCTCCATGACTTTTTCATGACCTTAAGTGAATTTTCCATGACTTTACGGCACCTACATGTGCAGAATTGATCAGACTTTTAGAACTAAATATGAACTGTTAACTCTTTCCACTCACCTTATGGTTTGGGATTATAGTTTTTTTAACATTCAAAATCCTGTCAGTGCATTTATTGTCGTCTCTTTTAAACAAAAGGTGCAGACGTTTGGAAATAATATAATAGCCTAATGAGAACTTAACAGACCAATGTAGTTACATCAAAGAGATAGTATGACTTTTCCAGGTCTGGAAAACTACATTTTCAATTTCCATGACTTTTCCAGGATTTCCATGACCATAGGAACTCTGAATGTGTTTTTTTTTTCATGGCCAATGAAGAAACCATTTGTTTAGAATCCAGAGCAACTGATGGTTGATATTCTGGCGATATTTTTGATCCGATTTTGATCATTTTCCCTTTGTTACAGGAGTGTAATGGTACAGGTATTTGTGCCAAACCGTTTCAGTACGGGACGTTCGGTTCAGCACAAGGCTGTGCACGAGTGAATTTGTGCAATTTATGTGTGTTTACATTCCACCACTACATGTGCAGCTACACGGAAGGATCGGCTCTTTAATATATAGTTAGGGCGACCATCCTGACAACAACTGTCCTCCATCTTGACTACGTCCCTCCGAACCTCGTGAATCCTCGCAAAACTACGGTCGTGACGACGCAATCTTCACTTCCGTCTTTCACCGGCCTGGAATCTCAGCCCATGACCTCTATTATTTTCAACCCCTGGGGATGTTTTAATGGCAGCACATCTGCACTTACTGCAGACAACGTGGACAAGTAGTTGTTTTTTTTGGCCAAAAATATGAAGATCGAGTAAAACTTCATGCTGGAACTGTTAGTGCTGCACTTCACTTTTTGACAAGTTTTGTTTACTGTTTACATTTTGATAATATTTCGTACATTTGTTGCTTATTTGAGAATATTTGATTTACTTATTAGTATTACCGAGCAGCACTTTGCATTTATATTATTTTCCCGTTTGTATCATGTTAAAACAAATTGTTGGTTTAATAAAAACACAAACAACACACAAATGGTTTTGCATTTTGTTCCCAAACTGTACCGAAAATGAACCGAACCGAGATTTACTACAAACTCACCCACAGCCCTTTTTTTTGGTGTAAATCATGCAGATTTGTACTTTTACTACAACTACTATCAAGATTAAGTTCACCGCTGAACATAATAACGTAGCATCCCTTCAATCCGATTACCAAACCAGTGTATTTTTGGACTATTTTGTAACATTCGTAACTCCCCAAAACCGTGCGTATAAATTAAACATGTCGTATTTAATATTGCATGAACGAAAGCTAAAAGAGGGAAATCCGCGCCACAGCCCAAACATCCTCGCGGTCGCTAATGCCGCGCTGAGCCTGTTAGCATCTCCGAGTGTGACGGTCGGGGCAGGAGGTCACGGGGAGGTCACGGGGGGAGGGGGGGCTCGCCGACGCAAACAGGAAGAAACAGAAACCAGTCTCGGAAAGTGAACCTCGCCAGGCGCTGACTTTGTTTACGCTAACTGATGCTAACTGGAGGTGATGACCAACAATGGGCTAAAATGGGTATTACAAACAGCGGCGTTCAGCGTTGGCGCGGGTTCAAAAGGTCGGGATAAAAATAGGAGCGTGGCACCGGTGAGGAATGTCCCGGCTTGATCCGCGGAATTGAGCTTCTTTTGTTGTTATGAGCCGGGCACGACTACTGTACACGTTAATGAGTCACTTTACCGCAAAAGTCGACACGTGCAGAGCGATATTTTTGTTTGTTTCTATGGAGATGTCAACACTCTGCTTGGAATGTTCCGCAGTGTGACATTAAACAGCTCTACTTTACATTTATTCAGTTATTAAGTGGTTTTATACTTTTAAAAATATCTAGAAAAACAACATTCTGACTGTGAGCGGGGTCGCCTCTTCGCAGATCTGACCCGTAACTTCAGACAAATTCTGGTCTCCGTGAAGATAAAAAGGTCTAATGCCATATTGTGGAACATTTCAGACAAAGCGAGAACATTTCCATGGTGAATGCTCCACCAGAGAAGTGACACAATGCAGCTTTAACATCAAAATGTGTGACATAACTGGTGTTTTTTTTATCAAGAAAATAAAAATAACTTAAATATTAAATCTATTAGTATTTTTTTTTATATATAGAATTGTGGAATTAAACTGTCATGTTGGTATTATGTATCAACATGTGTCAATATACTACTACTACTACTACTACTACTACTACTGTTACTACTACTACTACTACTGTTACTACTACTACTACTACTACTACTACTACTACTACTGTTACTACTACTACTGCTGTTTCTACAACTGCTACTGTTGTTATTACTACTACTACTACTACTGTTGTTACTACTACTACTACTACTACTACTACTGTTGTTACTCCTACTACTACTACTACTACTGTTGTTACTACTACTACTACTACTACTACTGTTGTTACTCTACTACTACTACTGTTACTCCTACTACTACTACTACTACTACTTACTACTACTACTACTACTGTTACTCCTACTACTACTACTACTACTGTTACTCCTACTACTACTACTACTACTACTGTTACTCCTACTACTACTCCTACTACTCCTACTACTACTCCTACTACTCCTACTGTTACTACTACTACTCCTACTCCTACTACTACTACTACTACTGTTACTACTACTACTACTGTTACTACTACTACTGTTACTACTACTACTACTACTACTACTGTTACTACTACTACTACTGTACTACTACTACTACTACTACTACTACTGTTACTACTACTACTACTACTACTGTTACTACTGTTACTACTACTACTACTGTTACTACTACTACTACTACTACTGTTACTACTACTACTACTACTACTACTGTTACTACTACTACTACTGTTACTACTACTACTGTTACTACTACTACTACTACTACTACTACTGTTACTACTGTTACTACTACTACTACTGTTACTACTACTACTACTACTACTGTTACTACTGTTACTACTACTACTACTGTTACTACTACTACTACTACTACTACTACTGTTACTACTACTACTGTTACTACTACTACTACTGTTACTACTGTTACTACTGTTACTACTGTTACTACTACTACTACTACTACTACTACTACTACTACTACTACTACTACTACTACTACTACTACTACTGTTACTACTACTACTACTACTACTGTTACTACTACTACTACTACTGTTACTACTACTACTACTACTGTTACTACTACTACTACTACTACTACTAATACTACTTACTACCAACTACTACAACTACTTACTACCCACTACCTATTACTATGACTACTACTACTGCTACTACCACCCACTACCTACTACTACGACTACCATCTACTACCTACTAATACGACTACTTACTACCCACTACCTAGTACTACGACTACTACTACTACTGCTACTACCACCTACTACCTACTACTACGACGATGATGACTACAACGACTACTATGACTACTACTACAACTCCAATTACTACTACTAATACTGCTACTACCACCTACTACCTACTAACGACTACTTACTACCCACTACCTAGTACTACTACGACTACTACTACTACCTACTGCTACTACCACTTACTACCTACTACTACGACGATGATGACTACGACGACTACTATGACTACTACTACGACTCCAATTACTACTATTAATACTGCTACTACCACCTACTACCTACTAACTACGACTACTTACTACCCACTAACTACTACTACGACAACTACTACCACTACTACTGCTACTACCACTTACTACCTACTACTACGACAACTACTACTACAACTACTACTACTACTACTACTACTACGACTACCCACTACCTCATACGAAGAAGACGACTACTACTATTACGACTACTACTACTATGACTACGACTACTGTTGTGATACGTGCTGTAAGTACCTCAATAGTGAACATGTTTACAATGTGGGTGAATTGCACCACAGTACGACATTAAACACCCTTAATTAATCTTACATTTATTCAACTGCAGGTGGTTTTATACTTTAAATATACCTATAAATAAATAAATAGATATTTTTTTGATACCTGAAAAAACTTGCAATTAATTTTCAAGCAACGCAAACAATTACTTTGAATGACTTTGCGGCGCGTTGACCTCGACTATAAAATGGTCGTAGTAGTAGCACCTCCATCGCTCTGACCTGTAACTTAGACTTATAGTTCTTGTGGAGATAATTACGTTTAAAGCCGTAAAGTAGAACAAAAAAAAAACAAAAAACACATCAGAGTAGAGTATTAATCAAACTGCCTGACTCTTCTGTAGCCTCTGGAGCGTTCGTTTGTATATACGTGACTTTTTCCTCACTGTAGAATAAATGTTGAAACTGTAACATGTGCATTTTCGTGCTCGTGCTCCGTGATCTTTGACTCCCTCCGCGGCGCCGTGCTCAGCGAGACAAAGCAGAGCGGCTGATACGGCGCTGCTGCCGCGGCGACTCAGCGCGATTATGGGATGTATGAATTTGGCAGGGCATCGGGAGGCGGAGGGAGGCGGAGGGAGGGGCGAGAGCGGCGGCAGTAACCCCAAGCTAACCCCGACCTCTACCCCTCCCCTCTCTTTCTCGCTCGCTCCCTGGTTCACGGCGGGGCAGATGTAGCGTGCGCGCGCGGACCGACTCCCTACGAGCCCGCGTCTGGTTTGTTGGTAACAGTCGGCGAGGAGGGCGCACGGACAACGATCGGCCCGAGATAATCCTCTAATCAGGTGGCTGGGGCTGTCCAGGACTAACCCAGGAGGGGCAGGGTGGGCAGGGGGAGAAGCAGAGGCGGAGGGAGGACGGAGGGTGAGGGTGAGGGTGGGGGCACGGAGCTGTAAGGGTCAAATAAGGGACACTTCCATCATTGGATCATCACCCAGATGACAAAATCTGAGCGGACTGCTGTGGTGCATACGAAGGCACGCGAAGAGACAGAGCAGAGTGAACAATGCAGAAACCAAAACGGCAAATTAAAGCTACGCAAAAATAGATTTTAAAGGTGCGTTGTGTAATTTTTTCTGTTGGAGAGTCCGTCAAATAGTCTTTTCTTTCATGGAGATGTTATTGCGTTGTCTGGAATGTTCCACACTGGCCACGTTGACATGATGTTTCTGAATAAAATAGCTCGGAATTAAAATATTCTCCTTCGAGTTTACGTGGAAATAATAATTCTGAATTGAGGTTTACATGGAAAACACGTTAAATCACCTTTATTTAATTCCACTCAACGTCTTGAGGTTGGGAAGGGTTCTGATTGGACAGAGACATGAACGTATTTATGTCGACCGGAGGAAAACACACACTTCAGCTGCTACCGTTTTTTTTTTTTTTTTGTCATCTCTGTTTGTCGGTTTGACGCAAATATGATCCAAACTTTTTTGCGCGGCCGTTCTGATGATAATGAAGCAGAAACTCGAGAATTCTCTCATCACGCTTTACGTCTGTCGGCTGAGGAGGAGAAGGGAAGGAAGAAGACAAACTGAGTCAACGGCTGCTCTACCTCAGCCCACTCCCGCATCCCGCTCACAAATCCAAAGAGACGTGGATGAAAGTCCGAAACCAGGACTGGTGGAGCCGGATCATCCGGATCGCGACCCAACGAGCATGAACTGAACGACCGGAATTATTTTTAATAAGAATAAACGTTTACATGGTCGAGGAATAAATTAATTTTGATCTAAAATCGGAATAAGCCACCCACTTACTTCGGAATTAAGTTTAATTCCGAATAATCATTTTCATTAGGTTAAGTGTTTACGTGGTCTTTTTAAAGCGGAATTAATTCTTATTCAGAATTACATTATTTTAATTCATAATTTAAGCTCTCATGTAAACGCCGCAAGTGAAGCATTAAATTTATCTATTTCCACGAAGATAAGCCGAAATTAAACTAAGCCTAGATACAGGTCAGATCTATGGAGAGGCGTCTCGGCGTATTGTAAGAATGCTGTTTTTTTAGTCTTATTTTTAAGCAAACACATGTAATGGAATAAAGTTTAATACCGCACTGTGGAACATTTCAGGCAAAACAATCAATCCCCATGGAGACAACCAGGACCTTCTACCAGAGAAGTTACACAATGCACCTTTAAATATATTTCTATATTGCTATGTTTGCTGCCGAACTTTGAATTTCCTTCACGATCAATAAACTATCAATCTGTTTACATGTTTGATGTAATACATTTTTAAATACAGAGTGAAATACAGAGAAAGACCTTGCCTGGTCATCCGAGAACACACACTTCTCCGATACTTTACAAATATATATAGTCTAGACACTGGCTATTTTCCCGAGTTCAGATAGATGTGATTGACAGGTGGATTAGCCAATCGAAAGCACGTATGATCCGTCTGTAATAAAACAGATATGGCTGCTTAACGAGGGAAAAACTAAAGAAAAAAAAAACATCACACGGGACTGAAACTATTGCACATTTCTAAACCTGTCACAACAGCAAAATTTGAGGTGTGATAAAAAGATAAAAGTGGAGTGGTGTTACTCTGCGGTGTACGTTAAAATTGTTTAATGCGGTTGTTTACAGCACTTTTAAATCTTTTGTCTTTTTTATAAACCTCGTGTCTCTCTGTGGATGTTCAGAGTGTTCGTTATCTTGGTTTTATGCTGCGTTCTATTGAATGGCGGTAGTCGATAAATCTGAATCAGTTCTCCGTTCCATTGCAACAACTGGGGAAAATATGGAGCAGGAGAAAGCCTGTGACCAGTGTTGGGGAGTAACAGATTACAGGTACCGGAGTTACGTAATCAGAGTACAAATTATGAGTAACTGTATTCAGTTACAGTTACCGTTTCAGTTACCGTTGAGTGGTAATAGGATTACAGTTACTTTCTTGAAATAAATGGATTACACAGTGGTATTTTCCTGTTTTCACATTTCGGGCTGTATCCCCAGGTCTAAACTAGATCTAAACCAGGTCTAAACCAGGTCTAAACCAGGTCTAAACAAGGTCTAAACTAGATCTAAACCAGGTCTAAACTAGATCTAAACCAGGTCTAAACCAGGTCTAAACCAGATCTAAACCAGGTCTAAACCAGGTCTAAACTAGATCTAAACCAGGTCTAAACTAGATCTAAACCAGGTCTAAACTAGATCTAAACCAGGTCTAAACAAGGTCTAAACTAGATCTAAACCAGATCTAAACCAGGTCTAAACTAGATCTAAACCAGGTCTAAACAAGGTCTAAACTAGATCTAAACCAGATCTAAACCAGGTCTAAACTAGATCTAAACCAGGTCTAAACTAGATCTAAACCAGGTCTAAACAAGGTCTAAACTAGATCTAAACCAGGTCTAAACTAGATCTAAACCAGGTCTAAACAAGGTCTAAACTAGATCTAAACCAGGTCTAAACCAGATCTAAACCAGGTCTAAACTAGATCTAAACCAGGTCTAAACTAGATCTAAACCAGGTCTAAACAAGGTCTAAACTAGATCTAAACCAGGTCTAAACTAGATCTAAAAAGGTCTAAACAAGGTCTAACCTAGATCTAAACCAGATCTAAACCAGGTCTAAACTAGATCTAAACCAGGTCTAAACTAGATCTAAACCAGGTCTAAACAAGGTCTAAAACTAATCTAAACCAAGGTCTAAACTAGATCTAAACCAGGTCTAAACCAGGTCTAAACTAAGATCTAAACCAGGTCTAAACCAGGTCTAAACTAGATCTAAACCAGGTCTAAACAAGGTCTAAACTAGATCTAAACCAGGTCTAAACCAGGTCTGGGCTTTTTCATTTTCTTTTATCAAACAAAACATCTTATGTTACAATATGTTTCTCTTTGCGTCTCTACAGCAAATCAAGTAATCCAGAGTATTCAGATTACATTACTCACTTTAAGTAATTTAATGGATTCCGTTACAAACTACATTTTGGGGGATGTAATCTGTAATCTGTAGGGGATTACATTTTAAAAGTAACCTTCCCAACCCTGGCTGTAACGTAACATAAAGCTGCTCCTGCTATTAAACAGTCTGTTAGGTAACGTCAGCTGTCAGCGACTCAATTATGGCAGTTTGACTTTTACATGTTCACAAAAAAACTTCTACTGTCAAATGATGTGAAAGAAAATCTAAATGTCACTGCAAAGTTTTCAGACGCCACTTTCTCTACACATACACAACTGAACATATCAAAATGACAAAAAGAAACTTCTCTAGGTGGGAATTTAGTAGGGGTGTGCAAAAATATTGAAATATCGATATATCGTATCCTTTAATGTGCTGATACAGTATCGATATCGTGGACTGCTGTATTGATATATCACCAAGAGTAATTTTTGGTATATTTTACTAAATAATTTTGTGTAAGAGCTACAGAAGTGTTGACATTTTCACTATTTTGATGAGTAAAATTGGTGTTTTTTCAAATTAACTTCACACAAACTCAGCAGACTTAGTAAATTTTAATATAACAGCCATGAGTTAACCTTTTTTACACCGAATCATATCGAATCAAGGTGAAATATATCGTAACGAATCGTATCGAATCGAAAGCTCACTGTATCGAAAAGCGTATCGTATCTTGGCCTATGTATTGAGGTATGTATCGTATCGACAACTTCTTAATGATACCCTGCGCTAGAATTTAGAGCCACATTAGGAATATGAATTTATTTAAAAATAAAAAGTAAGTAAAGTAAAGTAATAAAGTAAAATAGCGAAACTAAAAAAAAAACAAAACTGGATCATGTACAGTGGGTTAATATGAAAATTTTAAGACAAAAATGGAAAAGGAGTGACAATTTTTCAATGCAAAATAAATTGGAGCCAGAGTCAATGGAGCCAGAAGCGCCCCCATGAACACTTCCTATTTCAGGTTAACTATGTCCATTTATATAAACAGTCTATGGTAAAAAGCCAACCAATTAAACTAGTGGTTTAGTTACAATAAAAAAAAAAAATACTGCAAAATATTTCCACTGTGCAAAGATGACAAATATTTTTCATTTGCTATCAAATTCTCGAGTCAGTTTCGGTCGCGGGCCAAATAGAGCTGAAGATATCAAAATGCCGAAAAGAAATTTGCTATTTTGCTGTGACATGAATCCTGAAAATCTGACTCTGCCTACACCAAACTAGCCCAAGTTCAGATTGATCCTCCAGAACCAGAGCCCGGACCAACTCCCTCTCCTCCAGAACCAGAACCAGAGCTCAGACTACCCCACGCTCCTCCTGAACCAGAGCCCGGACCACCCCACACTCCTCCAGAACCAGAGACGGGACCAACTCCCTCTTGTCCAGAACCAGAACCAGAGCTCAGACCCCCCCCCCACTCCTCCAGAACCAGAACCAGAGACCAGACTACCCCACGCTCCTCCATAACTAGAGACCGGACCACCCCATGCTCCTCCAGAACCAGACAGAGACAGGTCCACCCCACGCTCCTCCAGAACCAGAGCCCCGACCACTCCTCAAGAACCAGAACCAGAACCAGAGACCAGACTACCCCCCACTCCTCCAGAACCAGAGCTCAGACCACCCCCCCGCTCCTCCAGAACCAGAACCAGAGCCCGAACCACCCCCCACTCCTCCAGAACCAGAGAACCAGAGCTCAGACCACCCCCTCCTCCAGAACCAGAACCAGAGCTCAGAACCACCCCCCACTCTCTCCAGAACCAGAACCAGAGCTCAGAACCACCCCCGCTCCTCAGAACCAGAACCAGAGACCAGACTACCCCACGCTCCTCCAGAACCAGAGACGGGAACCACCCCCACTCCTCCAAGAACCAGAACCAGAGCTCCACCCCTCCTCCTCCAGAACCAGAGCTCGGACCACCCCCGCTCCTCAAGAACCAGAACCAGAGACCAGACCACCCCACGCTCCTCCAGAACCAGAGCCCCGACCATCCCCTCCTCAGAACCAGAGCCTAAACCACCCCCACTCCTCCAGAACCAGAACCAGAGCTCGGACCACCCCCGCTCCTCCAGAACCAGAGCTCGGACCACCCCCCTCCTCCAGAACCAGAGCCCGACCACCCCCCGCTTCTCAAGAACCAGAGCACGAGCCCTGACCATCCCCACTCCTCCAGAACCAGAGCCCGGACCGCTCCCACTCCTCAAGTAACCAGAGCACGAGCCCGGACCATCCCCTACTCCTAGGTCGGTTTTCCGCTATAGAATGCAGCATTAGTTGAAGCTGGTCAAAAATAACGCACGGAAGCTTTAAAATTGTCACTGATCACGGTATAATGCTGTAAAAAATATAAACAATAAACACCGAAACTCATTTATCAGAGTCACACATGAACCAAAAAAGCAGAATTATCCCAAATAAACGAACGGAGCACGAAACTCTTTTAATCCGAGGCGATTTCGTTCCAAATTATCGATGACCAACGAGCTCCTCCTCTTGCCATGTGTCACTGAAATAAACAAACGTGATTACGCAGCTCTGAGTTTGGCCTGAGAAACAAAAGAGGAGGTGGTGACCTGACTCAGAGATCTTCTGTGTTTAATATAAAACAAAGAACCAATCTGGATCTCGGACAAAGAAAGACCTAACAGAACTTCTTACAATGACAGATGGTGTTCTTTTATTGCACTGATCGACTGAAGGATAAGTTAATTGGTATTGGGCTTCATCTTAAAGGTCCTCTATTACGCAAGCCATGTTAGAATGTTGGGGCGGGGTGTTCTACATGTACCTCTATCGTAACAACGGAGACACAAATAAACACTGCCAAATAAATCTGAAAACTCAAGAAAAACAATACAAAACGGATTAAAACACATTTTTAGGAGCCTGCGATCAATACAAGTGCTCATGGTCCTGTTTAGGTTTTTGATTTTCAACAAAAAAAATAAAAATAAATAAACTTTTGGCCAACACTAGCTGGATTGTGACTGTAAATGAGACTTGTTCAAGAGCACAATTCAGCTCCAACTAAGTCCTACCCTTTCTGAACAGACTGCATTAGTAATTGGGCGGCATTTAACCCGCCTCGCCCCCGGTGTCTGCGCACGCTGGTGTATGTTTGTGTGTTTGAATGGGTGAGTGGTTCTTTGTTGGAAAGTGCTGTAAGTGCCTTGAAGGTGGAAAAGCGCGCTTTAAACACGTGACCATTTACCATTTTACCATTAAATAGAACTTAGATTAATATCATCAACCTGGTGGATCCCTCTGCCACTACTCCACAGTGTTAGTATTATTTCATTTCATTTCATTTACATAAAATTAATTACAGCACACATAGTTTCATTTAATTCATTTATTTAAACTTATATTCTAATTTGGAGGATTTTTGAGACCATCCACGCCAAACAAAGGGGGGAGCACTGTTTAGTTTGTTTTACCAAGTTTGTTTAAGGTCACTTTATTAGGCCCGAGCCCCGACAGGGCGTAGGGCCTATTGCTTCCGCTCAGCGGAGCGAATGGGAAGGGACGTGCGCATGTCCGAATGCGACAAGACGACATGCAACTATGTCCACGGTCGCCCCCGGCACGAACAGCAGTATCCCAGTAACCCACACCCAAGGCCTGGCTCATATTTACTACTGCTAAAATGAATGGAAGTCAATGGAAGGCGATGGGTGACCTCGACGAGATGGCGAATGACGAGCGCCTCAGTGCCCGTCACTCACCAATGACCCCACAGTGACGTGGGGAAGGTCGAGAGCTTTCAAAAAACGTATAATATGTTGTTCTAAAGTTTTCGGATATATTGTTTTTGCTCGAATTATTATTATTATTTTTATTATTATTATTATGCACTTTAAACCCTAATTTGACCCCCTAAACACGTTCAAAAACTCACCAAACTTTGCCCAAAATTCAGAAGTGGCGAAAAATTCGATAAAATATAGGTTTCGTGCACGGGCATAAAAAAATGGCGACACAGCGCCACCTGGAAAATTCAAAAATTTGGGGTCTATGGGAGATGTCCCGGTCAACTTTGTCGTAGAGCCACGAAATTCGGTACACACATTCGTCATGTGAAGACAAACAAAAAATATTATAATGGCCACGCCCCTGACAACCAGAAGGCGGCCATCTTGGATTGAAGTTTGAGTCCGTGTTTTCGCTGTCATTGCGTTTGAACGAACTCCTCTGAAGGCGCTTCACCCACAGGGCTGAAAATCACCGTACATCATCTAGACAAGTGGAACATCTAAAATTAGCTGATTTTTTTTGATAACTGTCACCGTTTTCGTGCGGCGAAGCAGCAAATTTTGGTAAAAATTTCGCCTAATTTCAAGGTGACATTATTTGTTCCTGTTCACACAGACTTAGTCCGATTGTGCTGAAATTTGAATCACTAATGTGTGATCTCAGTCTGAATATAATACACTATAAACCATATGAAAAGTGAACACTATAGCGCCCCTACCATAGACATGAAACGTCAACATAGTCAGATCTGCACCAAATTTGGGAATTAAATTCTATGCATGATTACGAGCAAAAAATTATATTATGGACATGATACCATTTTCACTGTTGGCCAGCAGGGGTGCAAAGACTCAAAAATTTGGCTCCTATGGGATACGTCCCGGTCAACTTTGTCATAGAGCCATGAAATTCGCTACATACATTTGTCATGTCAAGACAAACAAAAAATTGTATTATGGCCACGCCCCCTGACAAACCAGAAGGCGGCCATCTTGGATTGAAGTTTCAGTCCGCATTTTCGTTCACATTGCGTTTAAACGAACTCCTCTGAAGGTGCTTCACCCACAGGACTGAAAATCACTGTACATCATCTAGAGAAGTGGAACATCTAAAGTTAGCAGATTTTTTTTTGATAACTATCACGGTTTACGTGTGGCGAAGCTGCAAAATTTGGTCAAAGTTTTGGCGAATTTCAAGGTGACATTATTTGCTCCTGTTCCCACAGACTTAGTCCGATCGTGTTGAAATTTGAATCACTAATGTGTGATCTCAGTCTGAAT
Organism: Boleophthalmus pectinirostris; assembly: GCF_026225935.1. Lineage (NCBI taxonomy): Eukaryota > Metazoa > Chordata > Actinopteri > Gobiiformes > Gobiidae > Boleophthalmus > Boleophthalmus pectinirostris. Next base: position 36,596,557 of record NW_026571190.1, read on the forward strand.
ATAATACACTATAAAACATATGAAAAAACACTATAGCGCCCCCTAGCATAGACATGAAACATCAACATTGTCGGATCTGCACCAAATTTGGGAATTAAATTCTATTAATGACTAGAAGAAAAAACATATATTACTGACATGGGAATTTTCAAGGTTGGCCAGTAGGGGGTGCAAAGAACATCTAAAGGCGCACTATGTCATTTTGCCATTTGCAGGCACAGAGTTTGTGGACACGGCGTTTACGGTATGGTGTTGGCGGGGCACACTATTTGCGGGCACGGCGTTCGCGGGCGCGGCGGGCGAGGGCCGTTCGACGCCGCTTGCGGCTTTAATTATCACTTATTATTTTCTGTATTTGTTGTCTTGTTACTTTGATTAAGTTAGTACTTTTAGTTCATTCCATCAATCCATTTTCTTCCGCTTATCCGGGGCCGGGTCATGGGGGCTGCAGTCTAAAAGCAGGGACTCCCAGACTTCCTTCACCCCAGACACGTCCTCCAGCTCCTCTAGGGGGACCCGAGGCGTTCCCAGGCCAGCCAAACATAGTCCCTCCAGCGTGTCCTGGGTCTTCCCCGGGGCCTCCTCCTGGTGGAACATGCCCAGAACACCTCCTGAGGGAGGCGCCCAGGAGGCAACAGATGCCCGAGCCACCTCAACTGGCTCTTCTCGACGTGGAGGAGCAGTGGATCTACTCTGAGCTCCTCCCGTGTGTCTGACCTCCTCACCCTATCTCTAAGGGAGCGCCCAGCCACCCTGCGAAGGAAACTCATTTCCACCGCTTGTATCCGCGATCTCGTCCTTTCATTACCCAGAGCTCATGACCATAGGTGAGCGTACGAACGAAGACTCAACCGGTAAATCGAGAGCTTCACCTTTCGGCTCAGCTCCTCTTCACCACAACAGTCCAGGGGAGCTCTGGGAGTATGGGGTTCGGGGCCCTTTGCTAAGGGCTGTCTGGTCGCTGTATGACCGGAGCAGGAGCTGTGTTCATTGCCGGCAGTAAGTCAGACCTGTTCCCGGTGCATGTTGGACTCCGCCAGGGCCGCCCCTGTCACCGTTTCTGTTCATTGTATTTATGGACAGAATTTCTATGGCGCAGTCAGGGGCCGGAGGGGGTCCGGTTTGGGGACCGCAAGATTTCATCTCTGCTGTTCGCAGATGATGCTGACCTGTTGACTTCATCAAACCAGGACCTGCAATGTGCACTGGGGCGGTTTGCAGCCGAGTGTGAAGCGGCTGGGATGAGGATCAGCTCTTCCAAGTCCGAGGCCATGGTTCTCGACCGGATAAAGGTGGTTTGTCCTCTCCGGGTGGGTGGAGAGTCCCTGCCTCAAGTGGAGGAGTTCAAATATCTCAGGGGTCTTGTTTTAGTTAATTACTTAGTGTAATTCCCCCGTATTGTGTTCAGTTTTAGTTGCCTCTCATGTATTCACGACAAAAAAACAAAATCTAGCCAAGTTAAGATGACTTTAATTAAGAAAGTTTCATCATGATTTGAGTAAATTTCACTTGACAAGTAAAATAAGACTTTCACACTTAAAATATGAAAATACATCTTGCTTCACTTAAAAATAAGAAAAACAACAACTTTTTGCACTTGAATTAAGAAAAACAAACTTATTCCATTGGTAGATAATTTTAATGTCAAGTTGAATAGACTCAAATAAAGTAAACATTTCTTTTTTTGTCATAAATAATTTATTTAGGTTTTTTGTTGTTTTTTTTTTTCCTATATTGTGGTCTTACAGCCACATAATAATGCAAGATGTACAAATATACAAATGCCACATTTAAACCCCCTCCTCCCCATTCCCAAACCCCGACTCGCCCTCCCCACACCCACCCTTAACAGATGCTGAAATAAAAAAATAAAAATAAATAAATAATAATAAAATTAAGAAAAAATATAATAATAATAAACATTAAAAAAAAATAAAATAAAAGAATAAAATAATAAAATAAAATAAGTAGCAAAAAAGTAAAAAAAAGAATAATCTTAATTTAAGTCATTTTAATTTAGTTAGATATTGTTTTTTCCAGAGTTTAAACACCCCTGTTCTTTGTCTAGTTGAGTTAGTTTTAGTCGGTTCAGTTGGGTCCAGCTTTTTGTTAATAATTCACCTAATTTGAGTCTTAGATTACATTTTTTGACTTTATTAAATTTAAACTTATTTTTATGCCTTGTCTTTGCCTTTCTGTTTTGGACCACTACAACATGTATCAACACAGCGTCCGGCAGCCTTGGCCACAAACTCTACCAGAAAATCGAGTCTTTAAAGAGATCACATGACAGGTCCGGAGCAAAGACTTCATCATAAGCTCCTCATGCTCTGAGCTGCAGAGTCAAAAAAAAAAAAAAAAAAAAAAAAGTTTACCTGATACAGAATAAAAAAAAAATGAAAATATGTCCTTACTCCCACTCTCGTAATAGCTCTGGCTTTTTGGCTGGGGGTCACGACCTAATGTTCCGAAGCCATAAAAGCAGCCTTCAGTCCAAGAGTGTGTCTCTACGTACATTTCTGTGTCATCTCCTCCTCCCTCCACCTCCTCCTCTTCCTCTCTCTCTCTGTGCCATTACAGGTCTGTCCATGTGAAGAAGAGTGCTGCAAACCTTTGTGAGTAATTACAGCCTTGGTAACGTCGCAATTGAACGATAACTTAAAATATTCCGCTGGATTACAGAAGGGAATCGGGGTTAAACGGTGGACTATTTAGCTGATTGTAAGACGCTGTTTTTCTTCCACGCGATTCGGAGCCGAGGAAATATCAAGGCGACTTCTGAAGATTGTGATAACATCAATTTACAGAAAGTCTATTCAATTAGCTTGGAAGTTGTCTCGGAAGTGGCGCGGACCAAAGAACGCGACGTGAAATGCATGAACTGTGTACAAAGACGTGGACTAAAGGAGTGTGGAGAGTTATAGGAATTTATATACGGGTAAAATTGCAAAATAAAAACACCACGATCATGTACAGTGGGTTAATATGAACATTTTAAGACCAAAATGATGAGACTCAAAGCAGCAGTTACAGAGAAATTGGTGACAGTTTTTCAATGCAAAGTCAACTGGAGCCAAAGTCAGTGGAGCCGGGAAACATGCCCATGAACACTTCCTATTTCAAGTTAGCTATGTCCATTTATATACACAGTCTATGGTCAAAAAAAAAAAGTCCACCAATTAAAGTGTGTTTTTTAATGACAATGAAAAAAAAAAAATGCAGATATTGTCACTGTGCAAAGATGACAAACTTTTTCCAATTGCAATCATTTTTTGAGTAATTTTTGATCGCGGGCGAAATTGTGCAGAACGCCCCCTGAACCAGGACTAATCCAGGACTAATCGGGACTAAAACAGGATTGAACCAGGACTAAAACAGGACTGAACCAGGACTAAAACAGGACTGAACCAGGACTGAACCAGGACTGAACCAGGACTGAACCACGACTGAACCAGGACTGAACCACGACTGAACCAGGCCTAAACCAGGACTAAAACAGGACTGAACCAGGACTGAACCAGGCCTGAACCAGGACTGAACCAGGACTAAAACAGGACTGAACCAGGACTAAAACAGGACTGAACCAGGACTAAAACAGGACTGAACCAGGCCTGAACCAGGACTGAACCAGGCCTGAACCAGGACTAAACCAGGACTGAACCAGGACTAAACCAGGCCTGAACCAGGACTGAACCAGGACTAAACTAGGGCTAAACCAGGCCTGAACCAGGACTAAACCAGGCCTGAACCAGGACTGAACCAGGACTGAACCAGGACTAAACCAGGACTGAACCAGGACTAAAACAGGACTGAACCAGGCCTGAACCAGGACTAAAACAGGACTGAACCAGGCCTGAACCAGGACTGAACAGGACAAACAGGACTGAACCAGGACTAAAACAGGACTGAACCAGGACTAAAACAGGACTGAACCAGGCTGACCAGGACTGAACCAGGACTGAACCAGGACTAAACCAGGACTGAACCAGGACTAAACCAGGACTGAAACCAGGACTAAACCAGGACTAAACCAGGACTGAACCAGGACTAAACCAGGACTAAACCAGGACTGAACCAGGACTAAACCAGGACTAAACCAGGACTAAACCAGGACTAAACCAGGACTGAACAGGACTAAACCAGGACTGAACCAGGACTAAACAGGACTAAACCAGGACTGAACCAGGACTAAACCAGGTCTAAACCAGGACTAAACTGGTCCCAGTCCTAGTCTCAGTCCTGATCTGGTCCCGGACTGGTCTCAGTCCTTGTCTCAGTCCCTGTCTCAGTGATGGTCCCGGTCTGATCCCAGTCTCAGTCCTGATCATCAGACAGTCTATGCGGGCGCAACTCTAGGCCTGTCCTGTTCAGTCCTGGTTCAGTCCTGGTTCAGTCCTGGTTTCAGTCCTGTTTTAGTCCTGGTTCAGTCCTGGTTCAGTCCTGGTTCAGTCCTGGTTCAGTCCTGGTTCAGTCCTGGTTCAGTCCTGGTTCAGTCCTGGTTCAGTCCTGTGTTTCTTGTTTTAGTCCTGGTTCAGTCCTGTTCAGTCCTGGTTCAGTCCTGGTTTAGTCCTGGTTCAGTCCTGGTTCAGTCCTGGTTCTGTTTTAGTCCTGTTTAGTCCTGGTTCAGTCCTGGTTCAGTCCTGGTTCAGTCCTGGTTCAGTCCTGGTTCAGTCCTGGTTTAGTCCTGGTTCAGTCCTGGTTTCAGTCCTGGTTCAGTCCTGTGTTAAGTCTTGTTTTTCTCCTGTTTTAGTCCTGGTTTCCTGGTTCAGTCCTGTGTTCTGTTTTAGTCCTGTTTTAAGTCTGGTTCAGTCCTGGTTTAGTCCTGGTTCAGTCCTGGTTCAGTCCTGGTTTAGTCCTGGTTCAGTCCTGGTTCAGTCCTGGTTCAGTCCTGTGTTAATCTTGTTTTAGTCCTGTTTTAGTCCTGGTTCAGTCCTGTTTTAGTCCTGGTTTAGTCCTGGTTCAGTCCTGGTTCAGTCCTGGTTCAGTCCTGGTTCAGTCCTGTGTTAATCTTGTTTTAGTCCTGGTTCAGTCCTGGTTTAGTCCTGGTTTAGTCCTGGTTCAGTCCTGGTTTAGTCCTGGTTTAGTCCTGGTTCAGTCCTGGTTCAGTCCTGGTTCAGTCCTTAGTCCTTGTTTTTAGTCCTGGTTCAGTCCTGGTTTAGTCCTGGTTCAGTCCTGGTTCAGTCCTGGTTAGTCCTGGTTCAGTCCTGGTTCAGTCCTGCAGTCCTGTTTTAGTCCTGGTTCAGTCCTGGTTCAGTCCTGGTTCAGTCCTGTGTTAATCTTGTTTTAGTCCTGGTTTTAGTCCTGGTTTCAGTCCTGGTTCAGTCCTGTGTTAGTCCTGTTTTTAGTCCTGTTTAGTCCTGGTTCAGTCCTGGTTTAGTCCTGGTTCAGTCCTGGTTTAGTCCTGGTTTAGTCCTGGTTCAGTCCTGGTTCAGTCCTGGTTCAGTCCTGTGTTAATCTTGTTTTAGTCCTGTTTTAGTCCTGGTTCAGTCCTGGTTTAGTCCTGGTTTAGTCCTGGTTCAGTCCGGCATCTCAGTTTAAGTCCCGCCATTATTGGAAATTGAGAAAACGAACCGTTATCCATTTTTCCTTTTTGTAAATAAACGAATGATACACAGATCACAGTGGAACGTTTAACTCCTACTCGCTTCTTATGTTTGAAATGACTAATTATTCTTCATGATCGTACCACTAATCATCAAATCGTTTTTTTTTTTTTTCTTTTAACTCTGCCTTCACCCTTGTAACGTAACATGCAAAAAATAAATCAAACCCATTATGATTATTATTATTTTTTAATTCTTACATACCTCTACAGAACACGCAAACCTTTGATCTCTTTAACAAAGCCTCACTCTGGTCTTCATCCTCAGACTGGGAGTGGATTTCCTGTTTTTAGCCGTCACCTTTGACCCGAGTGTCTACTTGAATCTACAGCGATGTGACAGCCCACTATACAGTATATTAAATATGTACACCCAGCCGCAGAGTGCTAAGGCTTTAATGCATGCAAAGTCGATTTATTGCTGCGCTTTGATGCTATGACAACACCGCGGCAAATAGTTGAACTTGACAGGCTCTGATGAAGACGTAGAGCGGGAGACGGAGGAGCAGAGATGAAGGGCAGAAGAGAGGGGGGCCGCCGAATGGTGCCAGGAAGAGACGAAGAGAACACCCCCCGGGCAAGATGGAGGAGAGGAGAGGATGGATAGTATGACCTGTTGTGCAAAATATGTAATTTTTTTCATTGCGGGTGTCATCGCTTTGCTCGGAATGTTCCACAGTGTGACATTAAACAGCTTTATGTTAGATTTATTCAATTACAGGTGGTTTTATAGAGCAAAAATACCAAGAAAAACAACAATCTGACTGTGAGTGGGGTCATCTTCACACAGATCTGACCTGTAACTTGGTCTGGTTTAGTCTCCACGAAGATTTAATACCATATTTGCCACGTTTACGTGACAGCTTTAATTCTGAATGAAAATAATTTAATTGTGAATAAAAATGAATTCCTCTTTAAAAAGACCATGTAAATATTTAATGATTGTTCGGAATTAAATTTAATTCCAAAGTAAGTGGTTGGTTTATTCCGATTTTGAAGCTGAATTTATTTATTTCTTGATCAAACTCAGGCCCGGGGACGAAATTTGGCCCGCGATATAATTATATTTGGCCCGTGAGAGCACATCATATATCAGAGTTGGCCCACCGGCAACAGATAAACTATAAACACATTTATTTAATTTAAAATTGTGTTATTACCGTATTTTCCGGGCTATTGGACGCGCTCTTAAACCTCCAACCCCATCAAAAACGACTGCGCGCCCAGAGTCACTGTGAACGCGCCAAACAAAAATCCGACTGACCCATCCAACTGTTGTGTTTCGTTTAAAGTCCGGTGTGGTTTATTTGTGAAAAAAGTTCGAAAATAGACCTTTTAATGACAGTGCGTCTTATAATCCAGAGCGACTAATAGTGCGGAAAATACGGTAATAGCGAAGATTTAATACCATATTTGCCACGTTTACATGAGAGTGTTAATTCTGAATAAAACAAATTAATTCTAAATAAAAATGAATTCCGATTTAAAAAGACCATGTACACCAGGCATGTCCAAACTATGGATACTAAATGCGGCCCTCAAACAAATTTTTCTTGGCCCTCAGGCTGCCAGGTGAATTGGCCCAAATTACCTTACATCAATTAAAAATGTACTTCTTACTGCAAGTTTTTTTTTTTGAGCAGCATGAATAAAGACTGATGACTCATTCTAATGTGTTAAACATGCACATATTTCAATTATTCACTGTACTGAGCAGCAGTTTACGGCCCTTGATCTGCCGTCTGCTTCGTCTGTGTTTACATATGTGGCCCTTGATGAAAAAAGTTTGGACACTCCTGATGTAAACACTTAGATTGTTCAGAATTAAACTCAGTTCCAAAGTAAGTGAGTGGTTTATTCTGAGTTTGAAGCTGAATTAATTTATTTCTCAATCATGTAAACTAGACATGTCAAACTCAGGCCCGGGGACCAAATTTGGCCCGCAATATAATTATATTTGACCCGTGAGAGCATGTGATATATCAGAGCTGCCCGCCGGCTACAGATAGACTATAGAGACATTATTTCTTTAAAATTTTGTTATTATTTTATATTATGCTTGTTCTGGATTCAATGTTTAAGCAAAAATATTATTAAACATTTCCTTTAATAAGAAAAGGTTCAATATTACACATCTCGAAAGAAGAGAAAACATGCAGATGTTGTTGACATTTTTCAATAAATATTTAGTTTGGCCCACGACATAGTCCCAGTTTTTTATTTAGTATCTCTGTGAATTAGAGTTTGACACTCCTGATGTAAAAGTTTATTTAGAATATTTTAATTCACAACAATTTAATTCAGAACAATTAATCAATTAATTAATTTTTTTAATTAAAAAACAGCATGTAAACGTGGCCGGTGTGAAACATTCCAGACAAAGCAAAAGCATTTGATGGACCCTCCACCAGAAAAGTTCCACAATGCACCTTTAAAGCACTAAGGTATGAGTTAATACATGTTGGATAAGAGGGTTTAGACGTCCACAGTGCTGTATGTTGTGGAAAGTGGTCATATTGAGTTATGAAATATACAAAGTCAAATATGGATATGAGTCTTTCGTGTGACGTCACCTACAGCTCCAGTCAAATGAAGCTCATCGAGGCCTGCAGTTATAGACGCGGATTTGGAGTCAAGATCCATATTTAGGATTCCGAACGCGAGTATTTTAGCGACGCCCTTTGCTGCCCGCCCCCCTGCTTGTTTTGGCAGAGGGGCAGGCACTTACCAACGCTGTCAATCAAACCTCCTGCGACTCCGGGAAAAGAGGGCAGATCATTGGTCTGTTATTGATGCTCGTATCTTGATTCAAGGACAAAGTAGCAGATTAATACAAATGTTTTAAGACAAAAACGACGAGTCTGACAGCAGCAGTTACACAGAGAGGGGATGTTTTATCAAAAGAAAGGGAATTGGGGCCGTTTTTACAGTCTAAATATTAAATTTATAACTTTAAATGGTCAAAAAAGGAGCAAATATTCATTATTAGGAATGGGACAAGATCTCCTGCCACAGGATCTCGCACTTGTGCACGCAGACCGAGCACACAAGTGGAAAATGGTCTCACCTTGTAGAAATTGTGTCTCATCCCATCCCTTATTATTTTTTATATAATTTTATATTTTATATATCTATTCTTCATAATTCATTTGAAATATATATGTTATGTATTATGTCCACTCTCCTCACTACTAAATACAATTATATATACAGACTATGCTGCTATCAATATTTACAGATTAAATTGGCGGCACAGTGGCTGAGCACTCACGCCTCACAGCAAGAAGGTTCTGAGTTCGATCCCCGGGTCGCCCGGGCCTTTCTGTGTCTGGATGAATTTCCTCCTGGCGCTCTGGTTTTCCCCATCAACCCAAAACATGCTCCATAGGTCTCCAGGAAGAATAGCTGAAAGCTAATGGAGGTCAATTAAACACAATCAATCAATTAACCTGCCCAGGGACTTCAGGTGCAAATTAGCTCTAGTGCTGCAACGTGGAACAATGAATCTGTCCTGTTAAGGTTCATGTAAATTATGCACTGTCCCTGTGTCATTAAGTAAACTAACAACATTTGTGTAATGTAAAATCAGCAAAGGTCCACGTATTTAACTAATAGTACATTTGACAAATAAGCTCTTGTAAACATGTTTTTAATGATTTTATTGCTATTTTGATTTGATAATGATTAACTGTGCAGCCCTAGTTTAGATAACAACATGTATTTTATAGCCTTATGCCTTTTAACACTTTTTATTTATGATTTACTCTCTTTTATTATATTAATTTGTCTGTGAAATGAATGGCACAGTTCATTTATTAAAGAATATACCAAAATCTCGTCTTGTAGAAACTGTCTCGTCCCATCCCTAATTATTAATTTACTTTTTATGTATACATCTATTTAATTTGCCTGACTTATTTTACATTTTTATGTATCATATACTGCCTCTACTCTACTACACACAAAAGACTATGATGCAGATACAATTTTTGTAATGTAAAATCGGCAAAGGTCCACTTATTTAAGTAGAATATTTAAGTAAGCGTTTGTAAACATGTTTTTTAAATTAATTTAATGCTATTATTTGATCTAGTTTAGATATTTATTTATACATTTATGCATTTTTATTTAACATGTTTTATTTATGATTTACTCTCTTTTATTGTATTAATTTGTCTGTGAAATGAACTGCACATTTTATTTATTAAAAAAATATATCAAAATCTCATCTTGTAGAAACTGTCTCGTCCCATCACTGATTATTATTTTACTTTTTATGTATACATCTAATTTGCTTGACTTATTTTACATTTTTTATGGATCATGTACTGCCACTCTACTAAGTTTTATTGTCTTTTATTGTTTTAATTTGTCTGTGCAGCACTTTGATTGTATATTTATAAAATGTGCAACAGAAATAAATACAGATAAGATAATTTTTTATAGGCGAGTTTCAGCTGACGTCATTGTTATTAAAAGCCCGCGTTGCATGCTGGGAAATATTTTGGTCGGAGGCAAGAAAAAGGATAGCGTCAAACACAGTGCGTAACCTCATGTATTTTATCCCCGATAATGGTAAATTCCTGCTGCATTATCGGATGCACAAATAGAAGCACGGAAGAAGGAAAATGTCTTTTTCGTATTCTGAGTGAAAAGAACCGCTAACGGTGAATTAAACGGCTTTCAAACATCCGCAGAGCAAACGTAGAAGATCCTAACAAACCGTGGACTCCAACAAGTTCAACAACACATCGAGACTCTTGGAGGTTTTCATCTTTTCTGCTGTGAATGGCCCAGGAGTTTCCACCAAGTCATTGTGGACATCGCCAAAGTGAATATTTGTCCAGGTAGTTGGCGATTCTAACCAGAAATTTGGTTTGGTCCACCTTTTGTCGGGGTTGAAAAGGGTGATTTGGCTCCATCGATGTTTATGACCAATTTCTGGTCAAATGGTCTTGGGTCCTCTGCCGTTAGAGTGGATAAATAACCGGGATCAATACCCTTTACGTGCTTTCTCGCTCCGTCCGTCATGTTGAATTAGTGTTTATTGCCGCCGACCAAAATAATTCCCAGGATGCAAAAGCGCACTTTTGTCAACAATGAAACTCGCCTATATTTGAGTCGTCACCATTAGCTGTTGTGCCCTACTGTACAACTCCACTGTAAACAAGTCATCTCCCTCCCTCCTCTCTCCTAATCTGGCCCTCCCTCCTCCCTCCCTCCTCTCTTCCTCCCTCACTCCCTCGCTCTGCTCTGCAACTCCCAGCCCCCACTCGCCCTCTCACTCCTCTCTCAATCCCTCTCTTTCTGCGCTCTCTCTCCGACCTGCTCAGACAGGGGTGAAGAGTTCATCTGCTTCAAAGGCCCCGGCGTGGAGACTGCGTGTCATGTGGGAGCAGCAGCAGCCGAGCCTGGCAGACTTCACAAGACAGATACTGCTTCAATTGATCCTCAACTTGGAGAAATCTCGCCAGGGTTAGCAAAGCGAGCCTCGAGAATGGCCTACTTGATAAACAGGCTTTTATAAGAGGGAGAGATACGAGCTTCTATGTGCGAAAACCTTGACGGTAACAAGGAGGTGCAAAACCAGGTCGCGCAAAGAGTGAGTCCTTTATCCTAAGTGCCGACCACAAAAGATGACGGCTGATTTGAAAATGGCCACTTGGTTCCTATAGGCGGAGATAAGGGACGGAGAGAGAGAAGAGGAGGAAGAGGTGGAGGGAGAGAGAGAGAAAGAGAGAAAGAGAAAGAGGAAGGGAGAGGGAGGGGAGCAGGAGAGGTCACAGAATGGCCACTTGGTTCCTACAGGCGGAGATAAAGAGTGAGAGAAAAAAAGAAGACGGAGAGAGAGAGGAGAGAGAGGGAGGGAGATGGAGAGAAAGAGGAGAGAGACGGAGGGAGGGGGAGAGACAAA